>NW_021620828.1:3690912-3692179 GCF_004785775.1 Grammomys surdaster
AGAAGAAGAAGAAGAAGAAGAAGAAGAAGAAGAAGAAGAAGAAGAAGCCCCAACAACACACAGTTAATAATCATACAACCAGAAGGACTTGGCCCAGTCTTTCTGGCTTCTACCCTCCTGTGACACCTGGTGACCCATTCCAATAATGTACATTTTTACTTCTTGTTCAGAGGTGGAGGTGACCAAGTCCCATACAACAAATCAAAGTCTCTGAAGGAGTTAAGAAAGACCCTTCTGCTTCTCATAGCTACTTACATAGCTAGTACTAGCCCCTCCATAGCTACCTTCTCCACTAGTTAGAACTCTCTGGGGAGAAGGACCCTGGAGTCCCAGAACCATTGATTCATGCCATTCTCTTGCTTTCTTTAGAGTACCAGACCCAGCGTAAACTTGTCTTCTAAACCTTGGTTAGGCAGGATGGCCCTCCAGACCCTTCCAGATCTTGTGTTGTGGCTGGAGATCCAGCTTCCCTGGCAGATCTGATATCTTGCAAGATTTGCAAGTACTGGGCAAAGCACTTGCTCAGGCCCTGAATCTAATTCAGTCACCCTGGCAGCCACTCCTAGGGAAGGAGACAGGACCTTGAGAAGCTTCACAGGCTAGCTGTGTTCTATGGGATTTCATACAGCACCACCTACTGGGAAGAGAGGGTAGGACGCTTAGATCTGTACTGTGATTCTCAAAGGAGCGCCTGGGAACTTTCTAAAAAGTCACTGCCTGGGTCTTCCTCCCAGCCTTATTGGCCCAGGCTCCAGCCCTGGTTTTTCATAGCTCTTCAGGTGGTTATGTAGCTGGGATTCTGAGGACGTGGAGAAAACTTGGAGACTTATCTGGACACGTGCTTTGCCCATGGTGTACAAGCAGACTTCAGCCCTGGATCCCAAATACATTATGTGTTAAATGGCTCTTAAAAAAAAAAAAAATCAGATTCCAAGTGGCTCCATGTACCCCAGCAGATTACCTGTCCACAAGCCAGTCTGAGCTCATCATTCTGAGGGTCCTACATATGAGTGCTCATGTTACTGGTTTGGGAATGACTGGGGGTCAGAATCAGCTCACTGAATAAAAAATGTATGTCTGTTTCAGTACAGAGATAGTGCTCATTAAACACCACGTCTCTCGGCTATTTGATGGTGTTATAACACATTGTAATCACATTGACTATCCCACGATGTTCAGAATCTCTGTATTCTGTGCCTTTAGTTAATTTGTTTTGAAGGGAGAGAGAGAGAGAGAGAGAGAGAGAGAGAGAGAGAGAGAGAGAGAG
>NW_021620828.1:3692189-3764687 GCF_004785775.1 Grammomys surdaster
GAGAGAGAGAGAGAGAGAGAGAGAGAGAGAGAGAGAGAGAGAGAGAGGAGAGACAGAGAGAGAGAAGAGAGAGGAGAGACAGAGAAGAAAGGAGAGAGAGACAGAGAAGAAAGGAGAGAGAGAGACAGAGAAGAGAGAGAGACAGAAAGGGGGGTTATTTCTTAGTTAATGCACTGTGTTTGTTGGCAAAGACCTCAACGTGTATCTTGGGCTGAAGTCTGCTGGTACAACACCATGGACAAAGCACACATCCAGATAAGTCCTTGGAAAAAAGTATCTCAAAGGCTCTTTAGGAGGTATGGACTAGAACTACCAATCTAGTGAGGCTCTCTCAACTTAAAAGATGCAGGGCTGAAGAGAAAAGACGTGAAAGGACTGTCTCCCTCTCCCAGCTGAACTGTGCAGAGTTGAAACCCTCATTCCAGCCTTCTAGGCAATCCAGTTATATAAAGGAATAGTGAGGTGAACTTTTACTCAAAGTTCCCAGTGGTCATGGAAGCTGACCAACAGGGGCAGCCACTAGTCATTCACATGCGTTGTTCAGCCCCATCTACCCAGACTCAGAACGGTCATAGGAATTGTGTGGGGCATAGATAACCCTCACCCATGGGGTCTCTGAATGTCTCCTGTGTCCTGGGATTCTTGGCTCGAAGGATGATTGGTAGGCTATGTCATTGCTGTTGTTAGTACCACTAAGAAAAGGTACTGGCAAGGATAGCACTATTCATCAAAGGTGCATCCTAAGTTTAGAGACGTTACAATGAAAGCAGGGACTGTGCCTCAAGCAGTGGAGGGAAGGTTAGCATCTCCAGTTCCATTTAGCAGCACAGCCATGGTCCTGCATGGTGGTGGCCTTACGCTGACTTCTCTTGGAGGTACCAATGGAGATAAAGGGGTTCTTGGAAAGAATCATCCGTTTGAGCAGCAGAAGCGGAGGATCAGGCACACCCACTTCGTCAGATCCAAGCACAGTCCTGCCTCTGTCCTCAAAAGACCTGGCCCTGAATCTCAGTTCTGAAATGAATGGTGTCATCCCGGGCACTCTGCTATTCTCTATAAGCCTCAATTTCCTTCCTCATCTGCTACACAGGATAATATACCCTGACCCATCCTCCCAGGATGATTGTAATAACTTAGATAAGAAATCGACGGATCACATGTCAATCACATGATGCAAGTGCCTTGGGTATGATAATTGCTAAGAACCCCCCAAGCATTGCTCTCCTGAGGACTGTCACTGTGCAGAGCAGAAAAAACGACCATGGAGTCACTGTGGTACAGGTGGGGAACCTTTTCCAGGGTTAAGCATCCCAGGTGAGGGCAGAAACAGAGTGGGGAAGGAACAGGCCCCTCTAGCTTTGACCATAGTAAGACCTCTAAGGAAGCCTCGACTACTCATCTGAAGGAAAGGGCCCATTCTTAAATGGGGACCTGGAGACCAGGGGCAAGAAGAAGTTGACCTTCCCAGGATCAGATGGCAGAACTTCTCAGAAGTCCCCGAGTCCTGGGCAAATAGCTCTCCTATTCCATGTGTGGCACCTGTAGTACCCACATGGTGTGTAAATGCATTCTTCTAAGTGTTATCCCTACCAAAGCAGTTCTTCGGCCTCATGATCCCTGGAGGCTGGACTCCTAGCTGTGCTCCATGACACTCCTCCTTGGCAGCAGCTCTCAGACCAGAGAGTGAGCAGGGTCCCATCCCAGACCCATCTCAAGACCAAACTGGAATAAGATGGTTAACTCCCTCCCCAGCCTGTGCAGGAGTGTGGGGAGCACAGCCCATCCTGTGCAGGAGTGTGGGGAGCACGGAGGCCTTTCCAAGGAGCAGGCACTGTGGACATGACCTAGCTCTGCATCACTCCTGGATTTGTCCCTCCTAGAAGCAAGACCTCAGCGAGGCACTTTTCCTCAGTGGGCCTGTTTCTTCAACTGATGCACACATGTGAGCATGGGCCAGCATGAAAGGTCCTCTGGGAAATTTTGAGAGAGACCAATGAACATGCTGAGGAAGAGAGAGCCCAGAATGGCATGGGGAAGGCAAAGGGTGTTCATCCCTGGTCAGTAAGAAGCATAGATTTGGGCTCAGACTTAGATTCAAAATCCTTCTGCATCTGTGAGGGGACAGAGGCACAGGGTGAGGTGGGTGTGCTGGCAAGTCTACTGAGCACCTGAACCCTCCATTTGCTCATTTATAAACTGAAACATCCCCTTTAGACCCCTTTGAAGGCTAATTGACAAGGGGCCTGAAAAGAATGTATTGCCCAGTGGCCACTAGACAGATGGCAGCTGGCAAAGCCTCATGCGCCACCTGATTGGCTTTGTGTCTCTGCAGGTAGGTGGGACAGCCGTCATGGCCGTGGGTATCTGGACACTGGTGGAGAAGAGCGGTTACCTCAGCATCTTGGCCTCCAGCACGTTCGCTGCCTCTGCTTACATCCTCATTTTCGTTGGTGGTCTTGTCATGACAACTGGTTTCCTGGGCTTTGGGGCCATCATCCGGGAACAGAAGAGCTGTCTCTCCACAGTGAGTGTCTCCCTGTCCCTATGTGGAAGCTGTCTTTCCACAGTATCTTTCCCTATAAAGTGAGTATAGGCCTGTGCTACATGGGGTCAGAGAAGCATCACACATGTTCCCCAGATAGGGCACTGAGGATACTGAGAAGCCAGAGCAGGGTGGCTTCTGTAGGGTCTGTGGTGGCTCTACTGTCTAGGTATGTCTGACCTGAGCCAGGAGGTCAGCCTTAGCAAATACTATAGCAACTGCTAGAGTCCTTCCTCTTCCCCCCTCCTCCTCCTCCTCTTCTTCCTCCTCCTTCTCCTTCTCCTCCTTCTCCTCCTTCTCCTCCTCTCCTCCTTCTCCTCCTTCTCCTCCTTCTCCTCCTTCTCTTCCTTCTCCTCCTCTCCTCCTTCTCCTCCTTCTCCTCCTTCTCCTCCTTCTCCTCCTCTCCTCCTTCTCCTCCTTCTCCTCCTTCTCCTCCTCCTCCTCCCCCTCCCCCTCCCCCTCTTCCTCTTCCTCCTCTTCCTCCTCCTCCTTCTTCTTCTTCTTCTTCCCCTTCTTCCTTATCTTTTTCTTCCTCTCCTTTTCTTTCCTCTCTTCCTCCTCCTCTTCCTCCCCTAATCTTCCCCCTCCTTCTTGTGCTCCCTCCTTTCTCCTTCATCTTGCCCTCTCTCCTCTTTTTCCTCCCTCTTCCCTTCCTCCTCCCCTCCCCATCTCTTCTTCTTTCCCCTTTTAGACTTTAGCAGGCAGTTTACACAGCAAAGACTGAAACAGTGCTCCAATGACCTTCTATGTCCCTTCACCCAGAGTTCACCATTGTCCTTTCATGGTCACCCTCACCTGGTGCACATCCTCCTCATGTCTTGCTCTCTGCTGTAGAGCAGCCTCAGACACTATGTCATCTTTTTCATATATCTCTCGACCCTAAGGGTCCTTCGTCACAGCTAAAAACAATCAATATTCAGTTCTTAATATCACAAAATAACGAGGTAGCTTCTGATTTCCCCCAGCTGACCCATGAGGTGTTGTTTCTTTTTAAGTTTATTTAATTAGCCCCGTGTGTTAAAACTGACTGATTTGTCTCTGATGTCTCTTTCTATCTCTGAGGATAGTCACCCCACTCTATTTGCTGAAAGATTGGGTCTTTTGTTCTATGAATTTCTAGATTCTTCTTCTTCTTCTTCTTCTTCTTCTTCTTCTTCTTCTTCTTCTTCTCCTCCTCCTCCTCCTCCTCCTCCTCCTCCTCCTCCTTCCCCTCCTCTTCTTTTTCCTCCTCTTCCTTCCTCCTCTTTCTCCTTCTCTTCCTTCCTCCTCTCTCTTCCTCCTCCCCTTCCTTCCCTCCTCCTTCTCCTCTTCCTCCTCCTCCTCCTCCTCCTCCTCCTCTTCTTCTTCTTCTTCTTCTTCTTCTTCTTTTGGATATGCCCCCTTATGTTGTCTAATATGTACTTAGGGCAGTTCCATGGAGAGGTATGATCAGGCTTAACTGATTTGATCATTTGTAAAGAGTACATCATGGCTGGCATTTGTAGGTACTATGGCCTTCATGGCAGCTTCTTCCTGGGGGCCATAGCATCTATCCAGAGTCAGGAAAGAGGCCAGGGAAGAGCCAGCAGGGACCCTGAGGTGGAGAACACCTCAGGCTCCACACAACCAGCTCTCTGACACTCTTTGATGGTGACTGACTCTGGCCTCTCTGTACCCATCCCAGACTAAGCCTAATGTTCAGAAGAGAAGAAACAAACAGAGAAAACTGGGGGAAAAAAAGCTTGGGCTTTGAGAGGAAGCCTAAGCTGCAGAATAGATCCAAATTTCAAAGAGAAATCAGGCTGAGTTTGAAAGAAAGCAGGCAATGAGAAGAAACCTCAAAGGGCTCTTGAGCTGCCTATACCCACTCTGCGTCCCAGCCCCACCACCCATCCTAGACTGTGCAGTATTCTGTCTTGCACTCATCCTAGGGAGTGGAAGCGGGGCTTGCAGCAGGGAGCCTGAGGCCTGGCCCCTGCAGCAGCTCTCAAAGCAGCGACCTAGTTTTTGTCCTGGATATAAAAGCCGCTCTGTGCAGACCCAGCTGGATGGTGCTCCCATTTTGAAGAATCCTTTCATTTGACTCTGAGGAAAGGCTTGGATCCAGGGTGCTGGCAGGGTACATGATGATATATAGGCTAAATTTCTCCAGGGACCAACCTTCAGGAGGTGTACTCAGAAGCACCTTCCAGAGCAGGTTGGGGGCAGCCACAGCCTGCCTGGTCATTCTCAACATGGTCTGGCAAGAACGTGGTCATCCCTTGAAGCCCATGAGAACTGGCTCTGGAAACACACACACACACACACACACACACACACACACACACACACACCTAGAGCCAGAAGACGGTCATAGAGAATGGTGCACTATTCACATACAGTCTATATTCTGTCTCTTTAAAAATCATGTTTAGCTACTTATAATACCAAATATTGTGCAAGTGCCACACAAGTAATTGTGCCTTACCATTAAGGACTAATGGTGACATTCTGTACACACTAAGTACAGACACACCATAGCAGATCCTGTCTCCTCCACATGCACCCAAAGCTGGTTGACTCCTGGGTGTAGAGGGCCAAGTCTTTCTCCAGCATATGGTGAAGAGTTGGCCACCCAAGGTCCCTGAGAGTCTTTGGCATGTCCCAGATCTGACCATTCTGCTGGAGGAAGACATTGAGTCATAAGAACTCAAGCAGAGAACGGTCCTATGCTTCAGTGACCAGCCCTTGTGGGGAGTGAGTCTCAAGGAGATGGGGCTATCAGGTCGATGGAAAGAAAGACCTCTTTCCATGAGAGGCTCAGTTCCTGGGTCTGTGTACAGCTAAGCTCTGAGAAGCCTGAGGTTCTAGATGAGCTGTTGTCTCTGGTCCCTAGGACCTGTCCCAGGAAGGCAGGCTTCTGAGTCCTGTGCCTCCTTCCCTCCTACCATGGACTGCCTTGCAAAGCATCTCAGGGAACATGAGGCAGAGGAGGAGACATCTGCTGGGAAGACCAGGGCTTCCTCTTGACAGCCTAAGAAGGAATGCAGACACTGTCCCTCGGGGACCCTGCTTCTGACTCAGCCATCCATCTAGGGGGTGAGGTGTCCCCAGCAGCCTTGGGAAGCAGCCTCTGCTGACGAGGCATAGCTTGCTGACGACACAGATGGCCACTGTTCGCTGAGCACCGCCGCCGGCTGCTCCTCACACTCCACCAACCCTGCGAAGGCACTGCCATCTGCCCATCCGCAAGCCTCCCGGCACCGGCACCGGTGCCTGCTCTGTCACTCAGACCTCACACGCCCGCCCACAGAGCTGCTCCAGGTTCTGATGTGCACTTGACAGGAGCTGGGGAGCAGGTACAGGTGAAGCGACCTGCAAAGAGAGGGTTCACTGGGAGGACCACCGAGGGAGCAGGCTCAGCCAAGCAGGTAGGAGGCAGAAAGCAATCATGTTGTCAGGACAACATGAAGGGGTAGGACACACAAAGAGAGACCAGAGGTGCCTTTGAATATTAGAAGGTCAGAGCCAAAGGAAGTTGGGAAGGGACAATATGGTCGGGGCCAACCAAGTCTTATCTGTCTGGTCCTCCTGGTTACTAGTTACTAGGCTGCTCACAGCCTGATTGTGGGGGTGTTGAGGCAGTGGAAAATTACAGCATACACCTATAGGAAGGAGTTAATGGTCCATCTCCTATGCACTGACCTAATATATCTCCTGTCCCCAGAGGCGCAAGATTCACTCTATTTACAGTGGAGGCACTAAGTCCCGAAGATGTGGACTGACTGAACCCAGCATGCAGGACTCCCCTCTACAGCCCACTTCCCACGGAGGCAGGAGTTTCATGGTGCAACAGTCAGGTCTAGAATTTGCCCAGAAAGCTACATAGAAGAAGTAAGGGTAGTGTATGATTTCCAGGTATGATCTCAGATTAGAGATACAAGATGGGACAGGCTGTTGGTCCACCTATGACTGCATGTGTGTGTGTGCACTTGCACAAGTGTATGTGTGCAAGTGTGCATGCACACACATACATGCACACACGTACACATACACGCACATACACACATACACACACATACAGACACATACACATACACACACCCACACATACACACACCCACATACACACACACACCCACACACACATATACATACACACATACATACACACCCACATACACACACAAACACACAAACACACATATACACACACGCACACACACACATGCACACACATGCACATACACATACATACACACATACACACACACACATTATGAACGTTTTTCAGTACAGTACATTCTGGAACTTTTTCGGTGCTCCCCTGGGGTGTGGTATGTAAGGGCCCTCTGCAGGGATTACCCACCCGCACATTACAGAGCCACCCTTCCTAATTGCATGCTGTCACCCTAGCAGCCCCGACGAGTGCCACATGGCCAGTATTTCCACTTTTTTAGTAAATCAGGGAACAAGTTACCAGAAATCACCTGCATTCTTTGCATTTTGTTTGGAAAGAGACTAGAGGTCTTAAGTCATAAAAAGGACATTAGCCCATGTCTTGCTAGGAGGAACATAGGTGCAGAAAATGGTCTGTGCAGTAGATAAGGCCCTGCCTGGGAGTTGTGAATTCACCAGGCTTTGTGGGCCCAGGCAAGTGTCTCTGGCTAAGAAAGACATGGAGAGAAAGAAGGGAAGGCAAGGGAAGGGGCTGATAGGAAAGCGGTCTGGGTGTGGGAGGAGGGAGCTCATTCCTGTAGATCACTGGGTTTTCCTCCATTAAAATCTGAGCTCATTTCAATCATAGGCCTTTTTCAGTGAGCCCAACAGAGCCAGCCAGCTGTAGGACTCTGGGTCTCTGTGCAGCCACTGCCAAGTCTGCTCTTTGGGACATTAGTGCTGATCTGGGACTAGGAAAAAAAAATGCTCTCCTGTTCTATTGGGAGGGAACTACAGGCTCTCAGAGCCTTGGCTGTAGAATCTGACCCCTGGGACTTCCTGGGTCACTGTTTCAAAGATTTAAGCAGCACCAACTAGAGTAGCACAGAGGACCACTCTGTGGCTCAGCAGAGGGCAGAGCAAGACAGATTATCGAGTCACAGGGGGAGGACACAGTTGGGCTGTTGGGGCTGCGTCCTGGTGCCCTCCTAACTTCCCACTGTAGCAACTTCTATGCGGGATGTGTCCTCACCTAGACTGTGAGCACGTTGGGAGCAGCGCCCTAAAAATAACTGCTAATTTAGGTCCCTTCTCAAAGGAGCTGCGCTATGATGTGTTGATTAGAGCTATGCTTTTATGATCTTTATGTAATGTGGCTTCCCGGACATTATGACACTTTCTCACTATCCACACATTGTATAGCAGTGAGGTCACAACAGAGCCTAGGAGAGGCTGGGTCTCTCCTCCAGGTTGGAGGTTGCACAGAAAGCTGGACAAGCTGTGAAACAAACAAACATACCAATAAACAAACAAACAAACCTGCTTTTGAGAACTAGCCCAGATACATCTGCCATAATTTCTAGGCCTTGTCCTCCTAGCTCAGAAAACCTCAGAAGACCAGATGGAAGCACCGTGATTCAGGGTCCCCTGGTTTTCAGAAACTGGGTTCTAGAACTTACTTTTTTCATTCATCCCCCTCCCTAAATATAAAAAAAGCTCCTGACAGAGACCCAGTTTAGTCTGAGACATCCATCACGATCTTCATTTGGCTGAAGATATAAAAGTTTGCAGGGCCCACATTCCAGATTCTAAAAATAGGCCCCTCCTTTGATCTGGGTGGCATGGGTACTGGTCATCAGCTTTCCGCTCAGATGGCCTGAATTCTCTCTCTCTCTCTCTCTCTCTCTCTCTCTCTCTCTCTCTCTCTCTCCATCTTAGCTAAAATAGAAGATCTGATGTGAATAATTTAAAGTCCATCCCTTTTCCCTTCTTGGTTCTTATACCAAACCGATTGCTGCTACCACGTCCGAAAGGATGAGCTATTCCTGTCCCCAG
This sequence comes from Grammomys surdaster, assembly GCF_004785775.1. Classification (NCBI taxonomy): domain Eukaryota; kingdom Metazoa; phylum Chordata; class Mammalia; order Rodentia; family Muridae; genus Grammomys; species Grammomys surdaster. The sequence continues at coordinate 3,700,684 of NW_021620828.1, forward strand.
GGACTGTCTCCTTCTTAGGAAAATGACTTTTAGGGGCTGAAGGCATGCCAGGATAAAGGGAGCAGGAGGGAGGGATATCTAGCCTTGGTGCAAACAGGATAGACTCTTCCTGGGGATGCTTGAGGACACTCCCACCCCCACCGCACCCCAGCTTGGATGTCCTTCATTCCAATGCCCACCTTTGATCTTTTCCCTTTCTCTTTGAGGACCACTGTGTGTAGAGCTGGACTCACTGTGTTTCTCCTTTGGGGCTTCCTGCTGCCTCCATCTGATTAAAGATTTCAAAAGGAAGTTAACCCAGAGGGAAAAAATGAATAAAGGCAAGGCAGTCGTCTCCAGAAAAGAGAACACATCTAAAGCAACTTATCTCTCTAGGCCGAAACTGGGCTTTAATGCTGCCTGTGTTAGCCCAAGAAAGCAGTGAGAGTAGGTTCTTAGTTAAACAATTCAGAGTTCAATGCCTGAGAGGACAGTGATTCAGGAAGTAGGTGACTCAGGGTCCTCAATTCCGATCTGTCCTTGGTCACTTTCGTCATTGCTTCCTTCATAGGCAGAATGGGACAGAGAACAAGAAGGTTCTGGGTTGTGTTGCTTATGAACCTGCTGGTGGAAATGTGAGTGTCACAGTACTCATGTTTATATAATACACACACACACACACACACACACACACACACACTTTTCCCTGTCCTCACTAGTCTGGTGTGGGATGCCTACAGAAGCAGGCAGGTATCTACAGAGGACATGACGCACAAAGCACACAATCAAAGCAGACTGCTTAACATCTGCTGGGCCCCAGTCTCCATTCCAAGACTACAAAGCTCTGTTTGCGCTCGAGCGCACACACACATACACACACACACAAACACACACACACACGAGGTTCTGAGTAACATAGGGACTACCTCCAAGCACAGGGCACTCACTTTACAGGTTCCGTATCTTTCCTACACAGCCATCTATGAACTCAGACTCTGCTGGGAAGGCCATCTAGACCAAAGGACAGTTAGACTATACTTGAGGAGGCTGGAGACCTTGGTCTTAAAGATGGGTGGATGGTTGGTCATGTGACCCATGGAAGGAGGGAGGGAGGGGGAGGAGGTGATGACAGTGGCGTGGACAGGAGATCGGGTGCCGAGTCATGGCTTCCCTCTGACCTGTGAGATTGCCTAGCGGAGAGCTTTTATGACAACTTGATCTCCTAAGATGCCAGCCACTCTGTTCCCAGTACTGACCCACATTGTCACCCAGGCAAGATCCTGAAAGTGGTAGTGTCAGCATGGGTATTAGACACCTGGTCCTAGCCAAGTGTGCAACAACCCAAGAGCATTGCTACCTCTGATAACTTCTGATGGTGCAAAAATAGATGCCTTTGGTGGATGTGTCTACGTCTTGCAGCCTTGGCTGGAGCATGCAGAAAGCCCTCTCTTGTACCTAAACATATCTCTGTGTGTATACCCCTCATGCCTGGCTACCCTGAAGATTTTTCCCCTCTCTGGGTGGCCAGCCCTCGTTACTAAGCCTGTGAGCCAGGCTACAGCAGGCACCCCAGGGAAGATAATGAGACCATCAAGGAAGAGGTGGCCTGTGGAGAGAAGGGGTCATTTACAGAACTACACCCCTCCTCCTCCATTTGCTTCTATTGGAGCAACTGAGTCTTTGCCCCACACCCACCCAACCCCAGGAAGTGTCATAAACAGGGCTGTTGTGTTATTTTTTCCTAGAAAGATGAATGTCTATTGACATCAGATGGGCACCAGTGACACACCAAAGAAATAAATCTACCCAAATCTACCTTGTGGAAACAGTGTGTACACCCCAGTAACTTACTGCTACTCTTACAGTAACCCCAGTTCCTCACAGGAACACAAGTGACCCTCAGCAAACTACTTCACTCAAGAACCCGACCCCTTATGGATGCCAACTTGAAACTTGAGTCCCTGTGCTCCCTATAACTTGCAGACAGCGCCACCAAACAGACTCCTCTCCTTCACAAGTATTATCTTTATAACCTCAGGGTACGACATTGTGAATCTCTTTGAGTGTCCTGATGCCTGTAAGTTCCCTGAGCTTCCTGTGAATCTCTTTGAGTGTCCTGATGCCTGTAAGTTCCCTGAGCTTCCGGACTCTTATGAGTCAGCTTGTCCCTTTAGGAGGGAAGGCTTCAATTTAGAGGAAAGAGGTACAGAAAAGGGAAAGATTGCCTTCCTTTGGAGACAGGACAGCAGGCCTTGGGGCAGAGTGAGGCTCCTTCTACCTTGGGACCAGAAGAGGAGTGGTGGTCGTAGATGTCTGGACATGTCCCTGTCATGGTTAATGCTGGACTTGACTGTGGAAAAGCCTTCCTGTTGACTGTCCGTGGTCAATGTTCTAACTAACACTGAGGTTCTAGGGACACTTCAGAAATGTAACACCCCAGAAGCTAGACGGCTGAGGGCTGGACTCCCCCCACACCCCCCCCCCCCGGTAACTCAGGAATCTGACTGAAACGCATGGCTTTCCATTGGCAGCCAGCAGCCTCAGCCCCTCCAGTTGTGACAAACACATGTACCTCTCTTAGCCCACCACAGAGCAGAGGATGTGATATCCCAAGGGCAGGCTGGTCCCAAAGCAAGGACACAAGGCATGCTCACCGAGCAGAGAGTCCTGCATAGCAGCAGGATGCTCTAGGGAGGAAGGAGGCCGTCTGACCCTTCCTCGCCAGAAGAACATGCTGGACAAATGCCTTCCTCCCACCTCTGCTTGCATTTAATGTTCAAGATCCAAAGGATGGGGACTTCACCCTAGCCACGTAGCATCTTATCACAGAGGCAAGCCAGGCCACCTTCTGTGCAACTACCTTCCTAACCAGGACCACCTTTCTCTGTACCTGATCATTGCCTCCTCCAGCAGCATGCTCGACAAACACAGCTGGTTGGTTGGTTGGTTGGTTGGTTGGTTGGTTGGTTGGTTGGTTGGTCGGTCAGTAGGTTGGTTAGTTGGTTGGTTAGTTGGTTGGTTAGTTGGTTGGTTGGTTGGTTGGTTAGTTGGTTGGTTATTTTGTTGGTTGGTTGGTTGGTTGGTTTGTTTGTTCATAGGCAGTAAACTTCCTCCATCACCCCTCACCTCCAAACTTCTGCAGCCAATGCTGCATCACACATGGAAGGCTTGCAGACCATCCACCTCAACGGGTGTTTGCAGCCCATGTGTTCCCGGCTTTCCTGCTCTTCTTGACACAATGTAGGGAAGAGAAAAAGGACTGTGATTCTGCTATTGTTTTGGTATGCTGTGGAATATAGGACCCTCTGCTGAAAGGGGTTTATATTCATCTCAGATGCTTTCTCCTCCAAGATGTCTGACCTTTCCCAACCCCTAGGCTGACTGTTCCCTGGAACGTAAGGTCTCCTCTCTCTTGTTCCTGGTAGAAATGTCTCCTGGGTTCCCTTTTCTCCATTACTCTTTTCCTAGAACTCTCGCCACTAGAGACCACACTGTGGCCCCATCCTGGGCCCCTGCCACCATGCCCTGCCCTCATTATTCTATCTCCCTGTTAGCCTGTGAGAAAGTGGGAAAGCCCAAGCCCTTCCAGGGGCTCCCAGGCAGGTTACTCAGGTCCTCAGCCAAAAATCTATCAGCAGGAGGATCCTTGGGGTCCCTGGGCTATGTGCACTACCCTACACCCTCCATGGGGAGCCTGCTTCTCTCTCTCTACAACCAGCTGCTGGCCCTGTACGCATTCCGGATCGTGTTGTCACTCAGCCCATTCAGATGAAATTCTGGGAAGTCCCCACATGAAACCTGGTAGACACCTGTCCTTGGCTTGTCTCACAGGAACTGTGTTTTGCTTCCATGGTGCCTGGACACATGGAAGGTAATACTTTGGGGCCTCAGCAGTTAGCCCTGTACTCTGGATGACCTCTGTGCTTCTGGAAAACCTCCTTCCTCCCCAGGACCTGTCAGCCCCCTCCTTGCTGCCGTGTCTCAGTCTCCCCTCAAGCTGCCGGCCAGCTATCTTCATGCCAGTTCTGATGGTGTCTGTGCCCAGCCCCCATCCCAGTCACCCCCAACAGACTGAATGTGAGAGCCAGCCATAGACTGCCACAGTCTCTCAGATCCCAGGTGGGATGGCTGAGGCCCAGCATCCAGCAAGGCAAGGCTGTGGCCCGTTGACCCAGTCTGTGAGCACTGGACTGGTGCCAGGACTAGAGGTCACCTTCGACCTTCCAACAGTGACATCTTGTTAGAGGAATGACTTGATGCTCCGAGCCTACATCCTCTCTCTTCTGCAAATAGCCAAGTGCCTCCAGCTGTTGGGTAATTGTCAGAAAATAATTTGCCCCAAGGTCACTTGCTGCTTAAACAGCTGGCTCTGTCTTTTCCGGTTTGGCTTGGTCTGAAGTCCTGGGTCCTCCCCCCACAACCCGACACCTGGCTGCTGTCATCTTTCACACTAAGCTGCTGAGATTTTCAGGGTGGAGGGGCTTCTCACTGCCGGTTAACTTTGGCCTTGTCTTGAGTCTGCTCTTTCTTCAAGACTATTCTGAGAATAGCCTGGTATCTCCACCTGTCCCAGCTCTCCTGCACCAGCACCTTAGTGGTTATGTGGTGGTCTTGTGGCAAGCCTTACAAACTGAGTTCGTTTTTCTTTTTAAATCGCATATGCAGAATGGTGAGGGGAACCAAGGAACACTTTGGTAACCTAACACTTCCTTGTTTGTGGCAGAGTCCATGCAACAGAGGAAGTCTGAGGTGGCAGTTTTATAAAAGTCTTAAAACTGACCACAAAGATAGCAAAATAGATGCTGAGCTGCTGCCCTGCACCATTTGCCCCTGCGTATCTGACACAGAAATTACCTGGCACGTGGCTTGCCCCAGTGCGAGGTGAGTCCATCTGAAGACTGTTTCAAATTAGTTGCCCTAATGTCCCAGGGAGATGTATTTCTGCATATTTCCTGCAGAGCCTCTCATTATAAGATATGCTAGTTTCATTCAGAGAATACCGTGCGATCTCAGATTCCTCACAGCTCTGTCGTTTCAGAAAGCATCTAATTTTGCTTCGAGTTAAAACTGTTACAGAACTATCAAGGGGGTGGGGAGATGGTTCCAAGAAATAAAGACCTAGCTGTGCAAGCATGAAGATCAGAGTTCAGATGCTCCAGATCCAGGCAAATGCAATTCCCATGGCAATACGCCTCTCCCCAGGTCACCAAGAGCAAGAGAGAGCAGAGGGACCTACTGTCTCAGAGAGCACAGTTTTCCCACAGATTAAATGCCTTTACCTGGGGTATGTGAACAAATATCTCTTCACCCCCAAACTGGGCCCCAACAACAGACAAAAGAAGCAATTCCACCCAAGCCCAGCTTGGTGAAGCAATGAGTTTACTCCTGTTTCTTACAGGAGTGTGGGTGACCAAAAAGTAGCTTTCTGACTGAAAAGTTCACCCAGGCACAGATGAGGCTGAATCCCTGGCGCTCCATCACTTCTTGCAGCCAGCTCCACCCAAGGGTTCCCCTGTCCAGCAGTTGCTTCCTGCTTATGTAACCTTGGGCAGAGGCCTATGAATCTTGTAGCTTCTTTGTGTCCCGAGAGGATGCTTCCCTTTGAAGGAAGTAGTTATGCAATCCTAGGCCATCCCTCCAGCCTCCTGACCCTTGCTCAGGTCACACTGAGTAGTGCAGATCTGTCCTCCCAGACAGGCAGAGTCAAATCCCTCTAACGCTTGTGTTTCTGGGTTCCATCTCTGTCTTCTTGGCAAGTGAATAACTTTCTCCAGTCTTCTTTTGTGCATTGCAAAGAGCCTAGGGACACATATGCAAATCGAGTCTCAGCATCAACCTGAGAACCTGAGGGGAAGTGTGTCTCAGACTTTCCCAATCTCTGAATCATTGATGTGTCTGCTGGGTAGTTTCGTGCATTAGAAACTGTCCCATGCTTCAAAGAAGGTCAGCTGCACCTTGGTTTTGCCTTCTAGAAGCCCATAGTACCTTCTGTACCGCCTGTGACAATAGAAAAATGTCTTCAGAGTTTGCCAACTGGTCCCTGGAGGCAAAGTCTTTCCAGAATAGGTGAGCCGTTTGGTAACCTGAACTGAGCTAGCAGCTGTGTTGCCTTCCAGACAGAAGATTAAATTGCTTTTCAGCACAGGACTGACCCTGCTGTAGGTTCCTGTTGTCTCACACTCCTCCTGTAGCCCAGGGGTGTTTCCTGAGCGTACACCCAACCCTACCAGGCACAGTGGAGGAGCAAGGGAACTCCAAGATGTGCTTCCTATCCCCAGAAGCTCATAGTTACTCTGGGGAGACAGGACTGAGCTCTTCAGCAGAAGTAATCGAGACAGCCATGAGTCTTGTTATGTTGAAGGTGAAGGCCTCCCCAGAGCAAAGGAGCAGTGGACCAGCAGGGGAAGGGATCAGAAGCAACCAAGTCTAGAGAAGAGGACCGAGGAGACAAGGCTGAGTCAGCCAGGGATCAGGCAGCTGGTGCTGTGGACATCTTCAGGGGTTGGCACTGTAGAGGCAGGACTGAGCTGAGAAATGAAGGGCAGGTGGGCACTGTCAATGGGATTGGTGAGGGCAAAAGCTTAAAGGCTGGACAGGTAGCCTGAGGTGGGAACTGTGCAGGGGTGCAAGGGGAAGCTCTCTGAGTCATACAGAGGGGCTGAGACGATTGTGCTGGGAGTCTGAAAGGGCTGAGTAAAGTAGAGGAGACAGCAGGGGTGAGGCATTCCTAGGGCTCATAACCTCCCTGTCACAAATGCAGCAACCTTCTAGGACAAATCATTCCTGTGCTAAGAGCTGCAGGATCTTCTGAACCCTTCGCCTGCCTCCTGGGAGCTGTCACAGGGAGCTATGACTCAGGGCCTCTCCTGCCCAGGTGAGTCACACATCTGTAATTTTGTTGCAGTAAGAAAGGCTGCCTGAACTGTCACCTGTGACCGGCTCAGTCCCCTCAGAGCACCAGGCTCCAGCCCTGTGTCCTGGGATACCTGATCATACTGGAGCATTACTCCTTGCTCCCCTGGGTGCTTCACACGGTACCAATGTGCCTCCTCTACATGACATCTTAACATGTCACATGACCTGTTAGATTTTTCTGAACAATCTCAGTTTCATCTGTTTCAGAGATGTGACATGGTTTCATGTCTCTCTTCTTCCTCTTTCCACTTGCTCTCAAGAGCTACCATAGTAGTGATTTCCCCAGGGGAGCAGTATGAAACAGCCACCTCCTCAGGACTGGCGTCTATGAGTGACTCACAGTTGACCGAGAAGCAGGTGGTAAGATGTGATCTCCTAACTGCCAGCAACCTAATACTGTTGTTCAGGGACGGGCAGTTCATCACCTCTTTCCTGATATTTTGTAGGCCATGCTAATATTCATTTGGGAGGCCTGGGTTGACCAGTAGTCCCTGCCTATAGGTTCTGTGTAACAAGACAAAGACTACCCTTAGTATCACACCTGGGTAAAAGGAGTGCAGGACAACTTCAAGCCAACCAAAAGGGCGGACCTATTAAGAATATTGGGGTTCTGAAGGCTGTGAAGTAGTGGGACAGTCTCCTGAGCCACACTGTCTAGTGAGCCAGGCAGTTCCAGGAGTGTCCTGCACTGATCTAGACTGTTGGTCCTTGACACTGTCTGACAAGTGCTGCTTACCTCAAGCCTACACTTGGCTGTGCTCTAGGAGGAAGCATGTCAGAGCTCTGGAAAATCAACTTCTCTTACAAGTCAGGATGGACAGGGCAGGTAATGCCACCATTGCCACTGGCAAGGGATTGAAAGCCCAACTCCATGGTCAGGGCCTCCACAGATGCCCAGAAACTCGTATCCTATGTACAAGGACCGCAGCACCCACACAGCTGTTACAGAGGCATACCACCCTGGTCTGAGAGTAATTTTCTAATTTGCAGTGGTGCCCATTCAGCCAACCCCAGTGAACACAAGAGCCTAGACTTGTCACAGATGCCAAGCTTGCCACCAGCTCTCTCGATGTCTTCATGCCCATTCCTGAGAGCAGACGTGGGCATCACAGACCTCTTAGATGCATCAGTTTACTCTGGGTCTCATTCAGTACCATCTACAGGTTGAAGAGTCCTGGGACCAAGGACTGTGTCCTGGGGAGCCTCTAACCCCTCCCATACTACTGGTCCTGAGTCTCACACTTGGAGCCTGGAAAGCCCTGTCTAGACAGACAGACAGAACCCCAGACAATGCCTACAGCAGAAGGGATCACAGAACGTGCACCTCTAGCCTGTGCCCCTCATGGCACCCACTCTATCTTTCTCATATCCTCAGTCATGGAATGATAGGATGCATCCAGGAGGACCTGACAAAGCTTGAATGTCCAGGCTGTGTGTCCTTTTCTATGACAATGCAGGAGAAAATGGGAAGGGTGATCAAGAACATACTTTGTCCTCTCTGCCTCAGGCTCCTTGAGTGACAGACAGTCTAAACCCCCATCTAGAGAGATAAGCAACTTTTTCTGGTCACCAATGATAACCAGTAATAGTGTTGTGTTGAGAACAGAGGACACAATATTACTGAGGGTTAAGAAGTAATTTAAAGGACAGCTTTGCCCTGGTTCTTTCCTTAGGACTTGAAAGAAATCCCATGCCCTTTGTGTGTGCTTCCCAAGCCCTGTCCATCAGGCAAAGACTACTGGCTCTGTCTTACCCTCCTGAGGACCCATTACAGCTGTCTCCTCCTGCTCACATACCTTCCCCTACTTCATCTCAGATGGCACCCAGAGGTGGCCTTCCTAAATCCTGCGATCTCAATACACATTGGCAACTGCCCTGTTGTTGTGACCAGATGTGAGCTCTAGAGAGAAGAGAGGTATTTTTCTTACTGGTCATCCTCTCTTTACCCTCCCCACCTTCCTCAGTTCCTTGTCCCTTGGGTGTCTGTGCTCTGCTGGCACTCCTTGTCCCTGTCCAGTCCTTTCTCAGATCGTAACCTTTTAACTCCCATGAAGCTGATGACAGTGCACAGCCAGGTGGGAGCCAGGAGAGAGGAGCACAGCCAGGTCCCTGGAGCTCAGGGCTAGCACTGAGGAGCCTGGGAGAGACAGGCATGGTGAGGGCAGCCAAGAGCCCTGAGGAAAGCTATGAAGGATAGGAAGCAGGCATCAGGGCTGGAATATATGACTCAAATCACTACCCATGGGCTTCTATCTTTGCCTTCTCCAGAGCCCTATCTCCTTGGCCCAGCCTGCCTCTCCTTTCCAGTCATCTGGGTGTCCGCATTGCCCAAACTCAAATGTTCCACACTCCCTGGGTTGTTGCTCTTCTGCTTGGAGTATGCTTCTCTCCTTGGGTCCTTTTTAGAGAGGTTTCATGGATGTCACTACTTCCACTGGGCCTGCTCCGACACCCCATGACATTAGGAGCCTCTAGGGTTAGCCCATAGAATACACAGCGTTCTAATAACTTCATATTGCCCAACACCCATGAGCCAGTAGTTCCTTACCCACAGTGCCTAGCACCTGGCATCCAGTCAGTGTCCACTCAAGCCTGGATGAGTAGATGGATTCTTGGGCTCCCCATTAAATAGTGAGCAGAGGGGTGAGTGGGAAAATTGATGGTGGCAGCCAGCAGGGGTGGGGTTGTCGTGTCCAGATGTAGATTAAAAAAAGAGGAGGATGGGGTGACAGGAGCCCTGGCAGGTGTCCCTGCTGCCCCCTGCTTCTTTGCAGAGGCTTTTGTTACAGGAGAGCCCAGTTCCTAGGGTGACCATTCCTCTCGTTGCTCCTAGTATTTCTGCCTGTTGCTGGTCATCTTCCTTGTGGAGCTGGTGGCAGGGGTCCTGGCACATGTGTACTACCAGAGGGTGAGTACGAGGTCCTTTGGCTGAGTTTTCTGTTGGTACCATAGGAGGCTCTGTTTCCTGGGCTGGGGATCCATTGCACCCCAGTTTCCTGTCTCAGATCTGGTAGACCTCTCTGTTTCTGTGAGCACTACTGGGATTCACTAAGGAACCTGGGTGAGAGTTTCTCAGGGAGGACAGGCCATCCTTCTCCCCAGACCCCTCAGGGATCCCTGGGGAAGTCATCTGCTAAGACAGCCATTGAGAAGGGATTAGAAAGGGTCAAAGGGCAGACTGGCATCCTGTAAAGACTGGAGTAGGCCCTGCCTACCGGGATGGGTAAGAGACTCTCTCTCTTCCCATGCTTGTAGCTTCAGGTTCAGGATTTCATGAACAGGGAGACATAAGGATGGAATAGACAGTATGTCCTGATCAAGCAGGTCATTTCAAGCCAGTGTCCACACAGTTTCACAAGGTCACAAGTGCCCACAGGTACAATGGTGATCGTCACCTCTAGATATGTTCCCCTGATGAGGTATTGACCCTCATCTTGCAATCAGAGTTTAAATCCACAGCAAGTTAAAGGCAGCTCCTGCGAGACACAGCCTGAGCCGTGTCATCCTCAGCCCCACTGTCAGCTCTGCCCTTCCTGTCAGCTCACAACACCCCGTTCGAGTCATTTCAGTGTCCTGACACCAGCTGGTGGGGATTTGGAAACACCTAGGGGCTAGAGGAAGGTGGGGGATCTGCTGACACTCCATGCTCCCCTCCTCAGCTGAGTGACGAGCTGAAGCGGCACCTGAACAGCACCCTGACTGAGCACTACGGGCAGCCCAGGGCCGCAGAGATCACAGCCTCCGTGGACCGGCTGCAGCAAGACGTAAGCCACAGTCTATGCCATCTCCCAGTCTATGCCATCGACCTCAGGAAAACTTAGTCACCCTCTCTAAGCTTATGTTGCCATTTCCCTAACCTAAGCCGTATGGTGGAGAGGTGCAGTGATGGTCGTCACCTCTAGATATATCCCCTGACACCATGAAAGTACCCAATGAGTCCTGGCTTCTCCAATATACCTCTTCCACTCTGGCCAAACTCCACCCCTGCTGGCTTCTCGTTTGGGTCTCCTGGGACAGAAAGCTGCTCTCAGCTCCTCCTGACTACGGACTAATTTCATCCTTCCTCAGAAAGATGGGCACCAAGGTCCCAGTGTTCTAGACCAAGTCACTGTGGCTCAGAGCAAGAAAGAATTTTTTGATTGTGAGCCATTGGGCAGCACATGAGGGATATAGGAAAAGGCCTCGTTTCCAAGAAGACATAGCTGATGTCAGAGAAAATGACCAGGGGCATGTCCACACACATGGGTACACATGACATATGTGGTCATGTCCCATGTGCTTAGCCCAGTAGCTGGAAGAGGGCAGCCCACATTGTTGAACATCTATTGCGAGCAGTGTGCACCCTCTGGGTCCCACATATAAGGAGTTGTGTGAGGCAAAGGTTGGGCAGGAGCCTTGACTAGAAGGTCTTGTTCAGGGAGCTCTGGAAAATAACAGGTGACACTGGGCAGCTTTTCCTGGGCACCTCAGATTAGAGTAGGGGAGGTGGGTCTGGAGATGGCCTGGAGGAAATCAAGGCTGCCACTCACCTGTCTCCATGGCATCAGTGTGTGTAACATGGACCTCTCCCAAGCTGGGGCAGTTAGTGTCCCAGCCAGCATCCAGGTAGGAAGGAACGAGCCTGAGACTGTGGTGGATCAGAGCCAGGGCCACATGTGGGCCACATGTATATAATGACACACATGCACACAGGCCACTCCTCATACAATGAAGGTAGTAAGAGTTGTGTCTTGGTATCTACAGGCTCTGTACACATACTAAGTGTTCTCCCAGCACCCACTCTGTCCATCTTCACACAGCCCCACTGCAGAGGGTTTGGTCCCAGTTTTTTAAGTAATGTAGTATTTCAGGGACACCAGCTCGTGTGCATGCAGACATATACACACACATACATACACACACACAGACATATACACACACAGACATACACACACATACACATAAACACACAGACACACATACACACACATACACACACACACACACACACATTCCACAGGGACACACCGTGTACAAGTGCCATGTGACTCTCAGTACAGCCCACCGCAGTCATTGTTCTGTGTGTGCCATCACGCTCTGTGTGCTGTGTGCTCTCGTGAGCTGTGGTCATGCCCTTATCTCATTGCTGTGTCACGTGTGTGCTCTGGGTGTGGTATTATGCAGTGTACATGCTCTCTCTGCTCCGGCTGTTGTGTGGTGTGGATGCTCTGTTCTTGCTGTTACACTGTGCGTGCCCTCTGGCTGTTCTCTTGTGCTGTGAACATGTTTCACGTGCTCAGTTATGTGCAGGCTCTGTGCTCAGCTATGTGCAGGATCTCTGTTCACACTTACAGGTTTTGCTGGCCCCCCAACAAACAAATCATTTCCCTTCTTCCTCTGTGTTCTTCTCAAAGACAGTAAATGGTAAGCTAAGTCCTCAGTCTCGTTCCTGGCGTGGAGAAGGTCCCTGAGCCCACGAGACACCCACAAGACAGACTCAAGGCAGTTGTGTCATGCACCTTGTACAAAATTTTAGGATCTCAGTGTCCTGACTCAGAGGGGAGAAGTGACAAACATTAGTCCTTTGAATCGCTTTGAATGTGGTAGAGTGCAGACCCGCGGGGTTCCGCTTGGTACTCACATCAGCCTCTGTAGTCAGGGCTGACTGGCCTGTGTCCTGCATAGTCTCTAGGACACACTCCATGTCCTTCTGGTCTTGGGACTCTGAATTTCAAAACGCAACAGAAATCCTGGAACCTCAGACAAGGTTGGGTCTTTTTCCCCAACTGGATGAACATGGTGTCACCCCTTTGTGAAGTCGCGATGCTCTGGACCCTGGCTGTACACCCTAGCACCCAACCTTACATTTGTGAAAGCTCCTTATCTGACTCCCAATCTCTCAGATAATCCCTACTGTAGAATACCCGGCACAGGTAGACAACAGGTGTCCTGCAGAGAAATGCCCCAGAGAGACCCCGCCCTTCTCTAAAGGGAAACCACAGAAGAGAGAGGGACCAGGTTAAAACCTAGCATAACACTTGGCCCTGGATCGAAGGAGCGGAAGCACCACACAGACCCTTCTCACCCGAGCCTCCTCTTCCCCTCTCAGTTCAAATGCTGTGGCAGTAACAGCTCAGCCGACTGGCAGCACAGCGCATACATCTTGTCTCAGGAAGCACTGGGTCGCCAGGTGCCCGACAGCTGCTGCAAGACAGTGGTAGCCCGCTGTGGTCAGCGGGTCCACCCCTCCAACATCTACAAGGTAGAGGTGAGTGCTGAGGTCACTTGGGGTTTAGGGGGAACCCCAGGAAGGCCAGCTCAGTAGGTAGGTGTAGGAAAGCAAAGCACACTCTTTGGCCTGAGATCACAGAGCCTGGGACCCTCAAAGATCCGACAGAGAACTAAAAATTAACAGGCCCCTCCCAGAAGTCTCAGACATCATGGCCTATCCACTGGGGCTCTCAAAATGGCCGGGAGAAATTGAAGGATGGTCTCTTTAAGCACTGATATCTCTCAGCCTCAGCTGCAGACATAGGATGATGGTCACTCATCTCCTAACCCTCCTGCCTGTTCTTGGCCCAAGGTTTGAATAACCCACCTCTACCTCACAGGGAGGCTGCGTGGCCAAGCTGGAGCAGTTCTTGGCTGACCACCTGCTGCTCATGGGAGCAGTGGGCATTGGGGTAGCCTGTCTTCAGGTAAGTGAGGTAGGGGATGTCTTCCCTCTAACATCTGTCTTGGGGAAATCAGCTGACGCTTTTTGCATGCATATTTGGCCCTGCCCTACTCCTGTTCCACCCACCCCACCCCCTTTCCCTTTGCAACCAAAGACGAACCACAGTGTTAGCCTCATTCCCCAGAGAGCCTTAAACAACTTGAATTTGTCTGGAACAGGGACCTGTGACACATCTGAGTGTGAGGTCAGGTATGTAGCATGTACCCTGTGTGCACAGCACAGCCTGCTGGGATTGTGACCATGCATGCCAGTGTGTGTGCGTGTGTGTGTGTGTGTGTGTGTGTGTGTGTGTGTGTGTAAGTTGCCTGTGTGCACATGTGTGTGCATGTACCTGCCATCATTCTCTGTGTATTCATGTATGCTTCCGGAAAGATACACCCAGTCTCCCTGAGGATGGGCAAAGCTACACTCTCCTCTCAATACCTCTCCCCACATGCCCCTCCTCTGGCCTCCATCAGTGAAGTGACCTTCAGTCCCATCATTTGCTCCAATCAAGAGACCTTAGGGGAGAAGCCACGGATGCTGAGCAGGCACAGAAAGTGGTCCCGTCCTCATGTATACTCCTGCTTCCTTCTGATGGTGGGAGCTGTGTGGTGGCTACCCTTCTAGAAGGACCTAGGCATCCTATTGCCCTGCCTGCATCTCCCACCCCAGTGCTGTAAATGACATCTCAAGAAGGGAAGGGGCTGAACATTCAGACACCAAGATCCCAATCTGTCGCTGGCTCCACATGACCTTGGGCCACCACTTACCTTCTTGTACTTCAACGTCATCTGCAGATGAGGCTCATCTCCCCTTCCACAAACCGCTGACATAAGAGCCAGCTGTGCAGGAGAGCACAGGGCCCAAGCAGGGCACCCGGCACACACACACACACACACACACACACACACACACACACACACACACGCCTTTGTAGGTAGGTGCAAGCTAGCTTTATCTGATTCTCTGTGGTTTCAGAGCATCTTCAGATTCTTCCACCTAATGGAGCCTCATACTAGACCCAGGCTGAGAGCACACTCCTTACTTCCCAGATCGGAAAACCGAGACTCGGAGAGAATGCACCTCCCACCTAAAGCTGCAGCCATTATGGCCCTTGGCTCTCCCAAGTGCATTACTCTACACAGAGGCCCATGGGAAGGAAATACATGGAGTGCTAATGTCATCTAGCTGAGGAGTCTCCCAGTGTAAGGATGTCTCTGGACCAAGGCCCACTCCCTGCCTAGTGGGACTGGAGGGCCGGCTGCAGTTTCAGACACTGAGAAGCAAGTTCCCCGTCTCTCAGGGGAGAGCCTTCTTATTTTGTCACTGATGATCTGAGCCACATCGCCTTGGATCAGTTATATCATCTCTGAGCCTCTGAGGTTCCTAAAATGAAGCCTCCTCCCATGATAGTTGGTCACGTGTGCAAATCACGGACCTGGTTGCCAAGCAGATGCTGATACCCCACAAAAGATGCTCATCGCTTTTGTTTCTACACAGGTCCGTCATCTCCTCAAAATTCCCCAATGGCTTCCTGGTCTCCTCACCACTAGACTAGGGAGCCCAGGGAGGTGCACGACATGGCCCTTGCATTTTCACATTTCCCAGAATGGGCCTCTGCCCCTTGTGGTGAACCCAAAGAAGTCTGGGACCAGGCAGGGCTGCCCATCACTCCAGAAGCTGGAGTGATTTTCAGGTTTCCAGGGACCCATCACACTGATTTTTAGGGGCCTACCCCAAAAAGATATTGACCAGGCCTGGTTCACCCCAGTCTACTTCTTCCTGGCCTTTGTCTGCACAAACTGTAGCCAAAGTTAATGAACCCGAGGGCCAGGCACGGGGCTGCAAATGCTCAAAGCCCCAAGTCAGAGCAGGTCAGTGCTACTAGCTACTCTAATGTTCAGGGCCGGGCCACTGGGCAGGCAGCATACCTGTAGGTTGTCACACCTCCCTGTTCTATAACTCTGCATCTCACACCCAGCCCAGGTTTCTTTCTCCCTTGCGGTTCACTGAGCAGAGGCTGGTAATGGCGAAGCCTCGGTTAGAGTGCCCTCTACTGGCTGGAGATGGACATTAATCTGCCCTGTCCTCCAGGCAGCCTGGAGCCTTTAGAAAGGGCCCAAATCAGGCCTCTAGAAGTAGTGTTCCTCCCAGTCAGAGCCGACTCTAGGCGCACACACACACACACACACACACACACACACACACACACACTCGAACATGAACCAAGGCTCAGGATATCATCCTAAGATGGTGTTCTTGTTTCTGGGAACTGGAGGCATCTTGCTTGGGAATCAGAGGGCCTGGACTGTAAATATATCCCCATGTCTTGCTGTGTGACCTCTGAGAAGCCATAGTCTCTCTCAAAGCCTTTGATTTCCTTATCTGTAGGATAGAGAGACTGGAGAAATTATTTTAAAGCAGCAGCCAATGGACATTGCTGCCTAGGAGACTGGTCTGCTAGCACGGAAGGCAGAGCTCTTGGCATTGAAACAGGAGGCAGGCCTGGTATAAGGGCCATCACTGGCTGCTCTGATGCCCCTGAGGTACAGGTATCTTAGCAACCCTGTGCTTCCACTGCCCTGAGATTTTAGTAAGGTTGCTAGCTCACTGACTTTAGGCAGATTCTCTGAGAACTCTGGAAACCAGGCATTAGAATACAGGGCTGCCGGGCAGTGGTGGCGCACGCCTTTAATCCCTGAACTTGGGAGGCAGAGGCAGGCGGATTTCTGAGTTTGAGGCCAGCCTGGTCTACAGAATGAGTTCCAGGACAGCCAGGGCTACACAGAGAAACCTTGTCTCGAAAAACAAAAAACAAAACAAAACAAACAAACAAAAAAAAACAAGAAGTACAGGGCTGCCCACGCTGATCTCAGCCAGGTGTCTGGTGGCATGTCAACCACGGCTTCACTGACATATTATCCAGGAAACACGTGCTCTGGGGAAATGGTGACATTTACGCCATAACATGTGCTCGCCATGAGCTCACCTTAGCCACTGGTAGGATCCCTTGGCAAACTTTGAATCCACCCAAGGCCCAGGCTATGCTCCTGTACATGTACATACAATGGCCGAGGCAGCCACCAGATCTCAGTGTATCTTCAAAAAAAGCATCCTCAGATTTCAGGGACCCCAGAGGAGCCAAGTGGAGTCAGAGATAAGGTGTAGAGGACTTAGGAGGTGGGGGAATGAAAGTCAAGTGGGGAATTCCCCTAGGGGTCTAGCAGCAAGGTGGGAACTGAGGGAGGAATTTACAAAGAGACCCCTCAGAAGCCTCTGAATATGAATGGACCGGCTCCATGGTGGTCTTCACAGCTCCACAGTTGTCTAAATGGAGGAGCCCCTCCACTCAGAGAGGTTTTCCTCAGAGCACTCACTTGCTCCTCTCTCTTCAGCATGTCCAGGCTTGCTGTGGCCACACTGTGTGGCTCCACACACTGAGGCTCCTGTCAAACAATCACACCTGTGCTCGCTCAGATGGACGGCTGCTGGGACCATCTCCCTCAGTATACACTGAGTATGGCTAACTTGTCCCAGAGATGGGACCATCTTCCTCAGTATACATTGAATGTGGCTAACTAGTCCCAGAGATGGAAAGTCACTGGCTGACGATCACACAGCCACTGTGGCAGAGCCAACCAGGCCCCTCATTCCTGGTGTTCTTTCTTCTCCTCCGGCTTCCTCCCTTGTGGGTGGCTTCCACTCAGGCATAATCTTAGAAAGTAATTTATAGAATATTCCAGCTGGAAAACTTTAAAAAGGTTATAGTAAGTAGCCTAGGGATCTTTTCTGGCCATCCTTCTCACACACAGAGGAGGCACCTCCCACCCAGGGGACATGCAGAGGAGGCTCTGAGGCACACTGTGCATTGGCTTTGTAGCAGGGCCGTGCTCTGCCCATGGAGGTGGGGGCTTTCATAACCACGGGGGAAGGGGTCAGACAAGAACACAGGACACGGCCTTGTAATTAGGCAACATCAAACTGTGCACTGGATTCACAGGAAAAAAATAAAATCTGCCTTGACCATGGCTGAACCCAGGAAGAATTCCTGGAGGAGGTGATGGATACTAAATTCTGAGGGGATCTGACAAGAAGCAGTAGGAAACGACTACGGAGTGGATGAGGAGACAGGAACAGTACATGGGAAGGTTTGGCTGTGTCACACAGCCAGTCATGTGAGTCCTGGAGGGCCTGCTGGCCTCTCTCAGATGTGAGGTGCTGAGTTCTGGCTTGGGAAGAATCTTGCCTTCTAGAACAGGCTTGGAGAGGGATGCAACTACGCCCGAGATCACACAGCCTACAGGTACCCAGCTGAACTAGAACCAACCTTAACAGCCCACAGGTAGGATGCTAATGTGTTTTAGAGCCTAGAAAACAGCCAGCTGAGGCTGGATCTCTGGGTCATTGGAGTGTACAGAAAGGCCATGTGGGCCAAGCCAGGCCTTTCTTTCATGCTGTCCAAAGATCACCAGCTGCTTACTGAGTAAGAAACCATGAGCACCACAGCCCCATGTTTAAAAAAAAAATTCCCTGTGTGTGGCCAAGGTCTGTACCAAGTAGTACCCCAAGGGAGCCCTGTGTCCTGTGCAAGTTGAACAGGAGCCAAACCCAGGAGATGGGTTACCTTTGTCTGTATTGCACTCCCTCCGGGAAGTTCTCTGTGTTGTCTCATGTTACTGTGCTTGCTGCTTGGATCATCCATGCTGGAGCTTCTGTGTTCCCCTGCCAAAAGGAGACACTGGTACTTTCTTAGGACTGGTGATTTCTTAGGACATCCTTTACCGTCTGTACACTTAAGGATAGATGTGTGTGTGTGTGTGTGTGTGTGTGTGTGTGCTTTCACACATGTATACTGATGAGGGCATGCATCACATCATGCAGGTGTGGGGAACGTTCTCGTGTATGCATGCATGTGTGCACACTATCCTTCCACCCAGTTCAGGATAATATAGACACACGTGTACAAGCGTGCATGGTCATGTTTTGATGAGAGTGCTACCCCATGCACTTGCTCCGCCTGTTCAAGGTATCCATCTCCATGCATGTCGGGGAGTTCGGCTCCTGCAAAACCATCTAGAGGGAACTGCATGCTGGGGAGAGGTGGGTCTAGCCCATAGCACATAAAGGCCTGCCTTGTTTGTGTACATCAGAAAGACCCAGATAACCCTCGGGGAAAGCATCCAACCCTGGGATGGACACAGGAGCATGACGCAGTCCCTGGGTACATGTCTGAGAATGTATGGCTGTGACAGAGCCCGCTTAAAGCCAGTGGAGGCGAGATAACCTCTTAAGCCGCCTTTGGGCTTCTGATCCTGAGTCTCGAGGTGGATTAGCAGTGCTCTTAGCTCAGAGGCTAAAGCCGAGAGCAGCATTTGTGGCCTCTGTTGCCTACCCTCTTGGGCCTAGGGCAGGGGAGTGGGAGGAAGATGAAGAGACAAACCTGTCCTGGATGGCCTGAAGCTAACCTGACAAGGACAGGCAGCTGCCCCAGGCTACACTCCTCTTGGTGGATCTAGTCCTACTCGGGCTGGAGCTGCACTGGCACTGGGCCTGTACATCCAAGGTCAGATCTCTAGAATAAGGCAGGGAAAGACAGGGTAGTCCCTTACACAGAGACACTCACCTTCCTCCCTGTGCCATGTGACAGTGTGGGACAGGTTGACACAGAGTAGAGACTGAGCAACTATATGGTCACCCACCATGAGGTACCTTGGTCTGACACATCCCCGTCTCTTTGTTCTCAAGGTACCCCTGGTGGGGAAGGAAGGAGAGGGGGACGACACAGCTTCAGGGGTGGGAGAGCAAAGAGCATGGGGTGTAGAATACAGATCCTCTGTCATTTGGGAGTGGGAAGTGTATAGGGAACCGGACAGATGGCACCCTCCGTATCCTTGTCCAGTCAGTGGATCCAGTAGAGGTAGTGACAGGCAGGATGCGGGAGTCTCCATGCTGAGCTCACAGTGTTTCTCACTGAATTGTGATGGGCTTTAGTTTGGCTTTGGAGCCCTAGGGCCGCAGGATGCAGGAAGCCATCTTAGAGAGATTAGATGTTTCCAACAGCTCTAGGGTGTGAGTGGGGTTGTCATCACAGAAGAGCCAGATAAACCGAGCTGCCTCTAGAGAACCTCAGGCTCACGGGCAAATAGCACAAACTGGGTGGATGATGGAGGGGATAGCAGCCGCTGGACCTCAACCCAGACCCACAGGATTGATGTGTGCTATGTAACCATACTCCATGATTTGAGCCTATTCTAGCACAAAAGTTAGACTCTGGGGAGCACTTCTCAGAGCTCGCTTCCCCACCTCTACCCCACATCAACCCCTCCCGGAATCCTGTGAGAAACGCAAGCCCTTCAGGTGGTCAGGGTCTGAGGGGGTGTAGCTCTCCAGCCCTCTCCCGCGTGAGCAACTGCCTCCCAGCATCCACCCAAAAGCCTATGGGGTTCTCATGGCTCGCTGCTCTCTCCACCCTGCAGATCTGCGGGATGGTCCTCACCTGCTGCTTGCACCGACGGCTCCAGCAACACTTTTATTAGAGGATCCCCCTGTAGCCCGCTGACCGGCCCACACAAGGGCTCACATCACCACATCCTGAACCAGGCCTGCAAAGTCAACACTGGGGCCATGGACTCCCTCCACCCTTATGCAGAGGCCACCAAATGCCCGGGATTGTGGCTCCTGTGCATCCCAGCAGGGCAGGGTCCTCAGCTCACTCCTCCATGTATAAGCACTCAGCCACTGGCAGAACCAGAATCCTTGGGAAGGGATGGTCCTGGCAAGAGGCAGCCAGAGCCCTTTGCCAGGCACTGGGACACTGTGGACTACAGGGGGTCAGAGCTCATCTCCCTCTGATCTATCTCAGTATCTGAGTCTGAAACAGAAGGCTGTTGGATGGGTCCCTCTGAAAGTCCTATAGGGCTTGGCGTGTGATTCTAGCTGTCAAGGGGACTCAGCCCATAGGGTTTGGCCTGTGACTCCCGCTGTTGTAGGGCCCCAGCTGGCTCTCCTCAGAGCAAAACAGCACTTTGGGCATACAGGTTAGCTCACCCTTTCCCGAAACCTAGCTGGTTTTTCAATCTCCCACACAGAATAGCTGGCCGTGTCCTTCCTATAATGCACGGGGACAGGAGTGGTCTAAGGTGGAGCAGCTTAAGGCAAGCTGCTGAAGCCACCAGGACAGGGCACTAAGGAGGCAGGTTGGTTACAACACCCGGGAGAGTCACATGATGGTCACAATCCCCCCCATCTCTGGTCCTGTTCCCAGGCTTGACTCCCAAAATGCCAGGTTTAAAATGTCAGTGAATGTAAAACTCTTCCCCTCCCCCCGAGAGGGTGGGGTACACCGCAGTCTCAGCTGCAGAGGAGAGGAAGCTATGGGGCAGGAGGACCTCTGCCTGCACCCCATTTCCTGGTGCCCTCGGGACCCCACAGTTTCTCTTCCATGGGTTCTCCACTTCCTTCTCCGCTGTCCTGGAGATACCATCCTCTCCTTTGCTCTTCTCTTCACTCAAGGAATGACACAGAGGATATTCAGGGAGAACTCATGCGTTAAAAGGCACTGAAAGAG
Source organism: Grammomys surdaster (assembly GCF_004785775.1). Lineage (NCBI taxonomy): Eukaryota > Metazoa > Chordata > Mammalia > Rodentia > Muridae > Grammomys > Grammomys surdaster. The sequence continues at coordinate 3,721,842 of NW_021620828.1, forward strand.
AATTCTAGAAAAATTGAAGGTTGGTAGTAGGTCTCCGCTCATAGACACCATAGGGACCCCCTCTGATTATTACTACTGTAGGCAGCTTTGCACGGCAGGACTCTACTCCCAGCTTTAGCCCCACCCCCCAACCTGGGTCCTGCTCATCTCTCTACAGCAAACCTCAGTTCCCACAAGAACTAGCAGCCTCTTGTTGACCAACAGGACTCAACTTGTCTTCTATCTGTCCCAGTTCTCACTCTGGTGACCCCAGATCCTGCTGAGCTGGGTGAGCTGTTGGAGAGAGGTGAGCTCCCACTCATACGTGGGTGGACTAAGAGCCACTGGTGGCTGTCACCAGCCTAGGTGGAACTCCACTCTCAGGGCAAGAAGTAGCTGTGTGGACAGAGGGAACATCAGGCTCTCGGATCAGACAACCTCTTCCACTCTGGCATTTTCTGGGGGCTACTCTGAGACTGGACTGACTTATGTCATCCATCTGAAGGACCAACAGTAAGAAGAGGACACTCCCAACAATCCCAGACTACACTATGGCTGAGAGAAAACCTTAGCTGCCCTCCACCTTCCCAGCAGATACTCGAAGACTGGTGTGGTTCCCAAGTTATAGACGGAGGGTTGAGAAAAGTTGTGGGGCCCAGACCATGATCTTCCCAAAAAGGAACTGAGGGAGGTGATATTTTGCAAAGGGATACTATGGCCTCAGGTATCTGCTTTGGTAGGCTCCCTCAGAGAGATGAAGTCAGAGGTGACAAGTAGGCACCATTTATACAGACTTAATGCAGAGGTAGTCCAGGAGAGCCTGAGGCATCGGCTCCAGAGTGAGAAGACAGCCCGAACTGTGACTTCCTTGATCATACATCAGCCTTGGTGACATGGTAAGGTTAGAGGACATGAAACATATAGTAGGTCAGGGTCAGTCCAGCAGCTGCAAAGGCTGGAACCAAGTCTGTGGTGAGCTGTGCCCATCAGATTGATGTTAGAATATTTCTTCCTGTTTCCCCTCAGGGACAAGATCCTGTTCAGAGGTTATCAGTCTGAATTTCTTGGAGAGAGGGAAGGACACACCTGTAGAATGTCACCCTCAGTCCTGGGTCAACACAAAACATACTAGGGCCTCATGCCAGGGCCTGAACTTGGTGTCGCTGAAGCCAGTAGACCCTCACTCTGAGCATATGAGTCACCATTCCCTAAGCTCAAAGTGGCCACCTCAGAAACACAGTCTGTCCCCAAATCCCCCAGGTGATCAGTATTGGGGAACAAGGATGAACCTTTGTCTATGACAAGGAGGTGAGGTATCTGCATCACATTTGTCCCTTTCCCTTCAGAACAGTGGACTCCTACCTCCCACTGGCTTGGCTTTGGATGTTCATTGAGGATCTGTGTATTTTCTTCACTATGTGTATCCACAGTGACACAAATAGTCGCCATTCTGCTGATGAAGAAACTTAGGCTTGGTCAAGCTGGACACCAGTAGTGTTTGCTATTGTCGTGGCCCCAGTCAAGTGGACCCAAAGAAATCTGGACTGAATGCACCCTTGCCCCAGCACCAGCTGTCAGGGAGGTATTCAGGAGCAGAATATCCTATGTGCTGTAACTGAGCAGTGGCAGCCTTAATACCTCCCAGGTTGGATGGGATCATCCAGTGTGTCCAATCCCGGCAACCTTCTGCATTCACAGTTGAAGCAGATACCTGTCTTATTTCAGAATGACAACCAGGTCCTATGGGGAAGCTAAGAAGGCCACAGCTCATAGGGATGGCCCAGAGCACACTCAGGGAGTCCTTTGTAGCCGTTATAGTGAGAGCAGGGACTGTCTTTAGTGATCAGTCTTCATAAAGATGAGAGTCACACATGTGGAGATCACCGGCTGGGACACTGAGACATGAGATGCCTCTTCCTGCCCTACAAAGGAGGTCAGGAGAGAAGCCCAGACTGTCTCCACTCAGAGCTACCCCAGGCATGGAGGTATCCTGGATGCTGATGCTGAGTCTCCCCCTCAGGCCATGGTTTCTTCTGCCTTCTTCCCCCGACTCCCAAGTCCCTATTTTGATCATTTGTTATTTCTGAGCTCTGGAGTGGACACAGGGTGATTTTGTCCTGAGTGCCTTCATCCTTCACATGGCCATAGGGGTCCAGGTCCTAAAGGTGCTGGTGTAGGGGATATACAGCAGATCAGTGTGATGAGCCGCTTTGAGCTCAGAATCTGCTCCTCCAGACAGCGTCCAAGGTTTTGAAGTCAAAGGAATGAATGGATCAGTTAGAACCCATCCAGCTTTGAAAATGCCCCCCTGTCCATTGTCCCCACTAGGCTAGAGACAAAGAGGTGAGAGAAGAGAGGGCCGCTGAAGCTATTCAGGAGAAAAGCAGAAGGCTCTGTGGCTGCCAAATGGCTCTTACGCCCTCCATGGCCAGTGCAATGTGTCTTACACTTGGTGCCCCCTCAGCTTCACCAGAGGAGCCTTCAGAACAGGATACGGCCTCCCCAGAATTGCTCCAAGGAAGCCAGAGCTAACAGGTGGCATTCCTGCGAAGTTCCCAGGTAGCGGTGAGGCCAGTGATGGCAACCACACCGAGCCACAGAATGGACTACATGAGGACACTGCCCCCTTCTTTCAGATGTCAGAGCCCCCAAGTGCCAAAAGCCACTCAGGTCATCTGGCCTGAGTCACACATGGAGCAGCTTGAGACTGTTCCCACTGGGTCCACAGCGAGGCTGGGCTGAAGCCAGCCACCGAGTGGTTTACAACCAGCGTGTACATGTCTCTCAACAGTGCATGCCTGATACACACGTCCTGCTGAGTCTGTGACTTTGGTCAATAGGTCAGACAAAAGGGGACCTCTTACACTTCCAATCCCATCCTTTTCTATATGACTTGGGGTGGTTCTGCTGTCTGCTGGTAACTAGCATTTATTCATTTAAATGACTCCAGACATGGCTCCAGGTGGACGTCAAACCTCCCTCATCCTTTCCCTCCTGCTTACGGACCTGTGAAACCTGCTCGTTTCCCACACCAGTACTGACAGAAATTCCAGTGAGCTCATTGTTAGGAAGCCAGATGGGCTCAAGGGTCCAGCTGGCCCATGGATGTGAATTATCAGATGTTCTACAAAGACAGAAGTTGCCTTAACCTACCGCTTATGGTGAAACTCCAGATGTGGGAGCTGCCTCTCCACTGACCAGTGTATGCTCGGTGCCTTGTCTAGCGGACACAATAATAAAGGGCTTTTACCACAGAGTGCTGATCTGGTGTTGGAAGGAGACCCCGGGTCCTCTGTTCACAGAATGCATTGAGCCCCCGCTGAAGCTGCTGTGTTGGTCATGGCTTCCCTACGGCACCTGCTGACTACACCATCAGCAGCTGGGTGCGGCTCATTCGGCATCTCACCGTTTACTAGTGCGGAATGATCTCTGCCGCTTGCGAGTGTCATCAATCCCACATTTCAGGCTGTTAACAAGGGCAGAGCTGAAGCACGCGTGTTCTGCTTCCAGCTTCCGGTCTTCCATCAGGGAGCATGTTCACACTTTCCTGTGAGGCATACCTGCTGCCTTTGTGACACGAGCTGGCACTGAATCTGCCTCCTCCTATGGCAGTACTTTAGAGGCCAAGACAGGAGGATTGCTAAACGTTTGAGGCCAGACTGGGTTACTCAGTGAGTTCCAAGCCACCCTGAGCTAGTGTAGCAGTCTGCTAAAGGAAAGAAGGAAGGAAGGAAGGAAGGAAGGAAGGAAGGGAAGGAAATTCAGGACACATGCGATGCCTCCACAGGTAAAAGCTCTTGTTGCAAAAACCTGACAGCCTGAGTTGGATCCCCAGAACCCACAGCAAAAGGAGAGAACCTAGTCTCTAAGGCTGCCTTCTGACTTCTACATACACGCTATGGATCATGAGTACCCACTAGCATCTCTCTCTGTCTGCCTCTCTCTCTCTCTCTCTCTCTCTCTCTCTCTCTCTCTCTCTCTCTCCCTCTCTCTCTCTTACACACACACATACATGGGGGGAGGGGAAGTCAGAGAGTGGGGGGAATGAAACAAGCCAGATGTGGTGGGTGGTGCACACCTTTAAACCTCCCACTTAGGAGGTAGAAATAAAAACATTTTATTGTCTTCTCTCTCATTGGAGTGAACTCTCTGCTCATCCTTCAGCATTTCTATGAGTGTGCACACAGGCACATATGTGCACAGACACACCCAAGGAAAGTAAGTGGCATTGCACACTCTTCCCCACTGCAGACAAGCAGCACCAATGATGTTCACAACTGCTGTCACTAATGGTGGCTCACAACTGCTGTCACTAATGGTGTTCACAAGTGCTGTCTAAACTGCCCTTGCAGCTGACAAGGAGGGCAGGCGGCATGAGCAATGACAAGGTCTGCCTGGGGGCTTCAGGCTGGCTTGTCATGTGCTACTACTTCCCAGCAAATGCCCGTACCTTATAGCATCCCTGGGTTGTGGACACTGCCTCTCCACAGCGGCTAAGAGGGTGTCCTAGGGAAGATGCACACGGAGCCTGAAGCTCTTTTCTGCCTAGTTATAAACACACAGGGATCACCTGCTACAATGTCCTGTTTCTGCCTCGGGTTGGAACTGTAATGAGTCCAGCAGGATGGAGACAACAGCCATGGGCCCAGGCAGAGCCTTTGCATCAGGCATTTGCATCTATCCTGTCCATCATCCAGGGGCAAACACCATCACTGCGTAAGAATCTCACAAAGCCAGTGCATTGCTTTTCTCATTGCTGTGACAAAACGTCTGACAGAAATAACCTCAGAGAGGAAAGCGTTCTTAGAGTTCATGGGTTCTGAGGAATTTCAGCCCATCATCTGGGAGACACATCAGTCTGTGGCAGTGGCAGCAGTGGTGGTAGCTTGTTCACATGGTGACTGGGCAGGAAGCAGAGACTGACACAGGTGGGGTGGGGGTTGGGGAGGACTAAGTATGATCTTCAATGACTTCCTTCCTGTAGATGGACTCTTCTTGAAGGCTCCAGGTGCTGACCACAAGACCCAGTCAGAAACTTCCTCAACCAAGTAACCTTTGCCCAGAGCTGCAGAGAGGGACCAGCCCATGTCCTGAGCCTCTCCAGAGGCATCTCAGTTCTCTGTTGGCCTCTTGGGGGGGGGGGGACCACGGGGGCACTTCTTATGGGGGAATCTTCAGGCAAGAGAGCTGGTCCTGCAGGCAGTCCTGCAGAGTATTGCTATTCCTTTTCTTGGCTTAAGGAGACAACGGGCCATCTCAGGACTGTCAGACTCAGCAAATCCAGACAGCCTCCCAATCTTGCTGAATGCTTGAAGGACTGGGAGCAATGTCAATATTTTTGTGTCTCAAGGACATTTATTTAATCTGACTTCTGCAGATTATTGAATGGTGCTGCTGAGCCAGCGGATGCCTTTCCAGTAAGCTCTGTTTGGCTTCCTCTCTCCCTAAAAACATCTACACCCTTTTCCATATCGCCCTCCTGGGTCCCAGGCTGATGATTTTCTGTGGATCCTGCCTTTAGTTTGGGGACTCGGTATTTGTACTGGTCCAGGAACAAGTTGGATGTCTCTCTACCTTCTTGATTATTTTTATTTTATATGTGTGGGTGTGGTTGCCAGCGTGTGTCTGTTCATGGTGTGCATCCCTGGTGCCCACAGAAGCCAGAAGAAGGCTTCAGATCCCCTGTAGCTGGAGCTACAAATGGTTGTGAGCTGCCATGTGGGTGCTGGGAATCAAAACCTCTGGAAGAGCAGACAATGCTTTTAAGTGCTAAGCCACCTCTCCAGCCCCTCTAAGTTTAATAGTGTGCATTCATCGTATTAAGGGAGGTTTAGATCATATTGTGGCCCTTCCTCTCATGTCCTCTTTCTTCTCTGTCACTGGTTCCTCCCTTTTATATTTCCTTATAGCTTTATTTTTTAATAAAATCTAGATTACACATACCAAAAAAATGTGTGATATTTGTATGAATCTGTCTTGTTTAGTACCATGATGCAACTGTGTTCTGGCCAATGACATGATTTTGCCCTTTTAAAAATTTTCAAAGATTTATTTATTTTCATTTTTATGTATATGTATATTTTTCCTGTATGAAGACATTTGCACCAGATGTGCGCCTGGTGCCCACAGAAGTCGGAAGAGGATTTTAGATCCCCTCAGACTAGAATTATGAATGGTTGTGAGCCACCATGCGAGTGCTGGGAACCATACCTGGGTCCTCTGCAAGAACAGAAAGTGTTCTTAACTACTGAGCCATCTCCCCCACTCTCGTGATTTTGTTCTTTATGTTGGATGAAGCTTAGTGGAACATAAATTCTTTTATGTCATCTTCACATATCTGTATGATGGGCATTATTTTCACTTTGTTGATAGCAAAGTCAAGACAAGTTCAGAGACTGGCTGAGGCTCCCAAGGACACCTAGTGCAGAGTAGAAAGTGAATCCAGTTCTTCCATTCCCAAATTACAGCTCTGCCTCTCTCCATAGAATTTCTCTAATGGCAAAACTTAGACGAGAAAGGTGTCTGGGATCTGGAGAATCTGAATGGTGTTTGTGGGAATGTTTTGCAAGTATGAGTTGCAGAACAAACACAGAGATCCAGCTATGTCACACACAAAAAAATCTGCCACCTCTTACAGTCAGGGCCAGACAATATGATCTCTCTGCTGTGGTTCATCTTTAGTGTCAACTTGACTGGGTTTAGAATCACCATGGAAACACCTCTGGACATGTCTACGAGGATGTAACCGAGAAGACCCACCCTGAATGTGGATGGCTCCATTCCATGGGTTGGGATCCTGGACTTTGTTAAATAGAGAAAGGTATGGTGAGCGCCAACGTTCACTCTCTCTGCCACCTGACGACAAACACAGTGCAGCCAGCCCGCTCACATCCTGCCATCATGCATTCCCTGTCATGATGGACTGCACCCGCAAACTGTGAGCCCAAAGGAACACTTCCTTCCTTAAGGTGCTTCTATCAAATAAATAACACACACATCTATCAGTGCAAATGACTGGTCACCTGCCGGTCCATGTTGAGTGTGATGCAGGGTGAATGGAAACGCTCCCCTGCCCCAGGAGATCTAATCAACTACCACAGCTCATCTCTTGTCTAAATCCCTGCAGGTAAGCTGTCCCTTCTCAGCCAGTATCTCACTGAAAGCCAAGGCTAAACACCTAGATTTGGGCTTAAAAACCTCAAGTTTCTATCCCTCCTGCATGGAAGTTTGGGCTCTTGACCTGGTTCATGAGGTTGTACAGAGAGGGACCTCTCCCTCCAGACACTCTCCTTCTACCCGATGCACTCAGACACTCCCTTGCACCCCCTGGTTAATTATTACTTTATTAGCCTCGACAGAATCTCCTCTAGAAGGACTCTCACAAGGCAAGTTGGGGTCATGGCTTGACCCCTACAGCCATCCTGAATCCTGAGAATATCATTACTAGTGTAACCTTGTAGTTTCCACTGTGACCCGCCCCCTCCACTTTAGATGGCTGGCTCTGTGGGCAAAGGTCAGCTCCGTGACATTCACCCTTGGAGTAGGTATTAGGTGCCAAGTTTGAATCCATGTCTGTGGGTGACTCGGCATCTTGTCTATGCTGTCCTGGTCTGGCTCCCGAGGTCTGGTAGCATTGTCTGTGGGTGCCAGGCCTGTTTAGCTATCCTTTCTAAGCTGGCCTTTCTTGTTTCACTGAGCACAGAGGGGAGGCTGTTCTCCCACATCACAGGTTAATGGGGGAATCAATCAAGAGGTCTCCAGAGTAATCTAAGCCATTCTTTCCCATGATCCTCTTGACTTTATACCTGTCATCAGAAGACTCTGGAGGCCCCTGAATATTCTGGTTTGGCTCATTTACCCACATTACTAACAAAGGGTTTACTGTGTCGTAGTGAACCACCAGTAGACAGCACACTGACCTGGCAGATAACAGCAAATGTGGCCATATCCTGGGACAGGTGTAGGAGCAAAGGGACAGATGAGAAGTAGCTTCCTTGCCAATTCCTATGACCCAGCTGACTGTCAACTGATGGGGATTACCCAACTCCTTACTCTGGATAAGTCTAGGGAGATTCCCAGGGACTCTAGCTAGACCTTTGGACTTAACCCAAAACTTGAGATAAAGTACTGCAGGTTGATGCTTTGGGACAACGTGGTGTCAACCTGGCCACTCCTTGGAGGGAGGGAGGGAGGGAGGGAGGGAGGGAGGGAGGGAGGGAGGGAGACACTGCTGCACATCTCGAGGGGTTTGGGGGTGCCTCATCTCCATTTCGTCCTCTAGATGCCTGCCCTTGTTCTATCTCTGCCTCTTCGCTGGAGATAGTGGCACTCGGTGACCCAGGACAAAGGGAACTCTCGGCTGTCTTCATCTGCCTCAAAGATAGAACCCAACTGGGGCAGCAGGAGACTCTGACACCAGGGAGGTGTCGAGGCCCCCAGGACTGGCTGACATGCCTGCCAGTCAAGCTATGCTTGTGCCTCCTCCATGACCATCCTCAGACTCCTATTTCCAGACTTCCTTGGAGGGTGTCTGAAGCTACCCCAAAGGATGTTAGCTGAGACAAAGGATATCATGAGGTTCCTACACTCCTGGAAAAGACGCTATCCCCAAAGGAACCTTCATAAGCAGCAGAGGGATTGGGATAAGAGTGCACCTATCCTCACAGCCTTCACCCAGAGGAAGTAAGGGCCTGCTTCTCACTCCTCCTACAGGACCAGCCAACTGTGGGTGACACTGAGGTGACATTTCACTGAGGTGAAATGACAGCCTCTCAAAGAGAAGGGTTGGGTCACTGGAAACTCCTGATTAAGCTTGTGTCAGTCACCAAGCAAGAGATCTATGTGTTAGGATTCCCCGGGCCTCCATAGAGGGGACAGAGATCCATTCACCCTGGCAAATCTGAATCCTGGGCCACAGGAGAGATGAGGTCCTCTTACAGGGGCCTGACTGCCTGGTCTTCCTCTGGGTTCCTCCATTCTGGTCACGGCCCAGGAAGAACACACACCACTAAATAACAGTCTGCTCGTGCTTTTGACACATGATCAGTTTTTATTTAAAAACATGCTAAAAACATGGTGTTCGTTAAAGCGGGACCTGGGATGAAGGAAATGCAGACAAGGCATTGCAAGCAGAAAGTGCATTCGAAACCAATAAGCGTGCACTCCTGGCTCTCTGGCCACCCAGGGGCAGCAAGGCAAGTGGAGGCCCAAAGGCCTCACTCCTCCAGATGCCCACTCAGAGAGGGGAGGCCAGAACGCCACCATCGTGGAGGAGGGGAGGGAAATGAGAAAACAGGAACATGAGAAGGGATGCCAGGGGTCGTGGGGCAAAGAACAGACCCCAAGCATCTGGCACCCAGCTCCCTGTCCTGTGCCATGTCCCTGCTAGTTAGCACCTCCACCAGAGGGTGGGCAGGGGTCCAGAGAGGAGAGGACAACCAATTCCATCCACCTGAAGTGAGCTGGAGGCTTGACCACTTAATTCTAAGTCAGGTCAGAGCAGTGTGCAAGGGGGACAGCTGAGGTGCTGGTCCAGACTGGTGGAGACACAGAATGACTCTGTGCCAGCTCAGAGTATAGAGGTGCAAGGAGACATGTACCTGACATCTGTCAGTCATGGAGAGCAGTTTCCAGACCCTACCCTCTGAGCCCCACTGCCAGTCAGTTGGCTGTGGAGAAATGCCAGGGGCTATGTCAGGCATTTCCTTGAGGTCATTTGCAAACCATGAGGACTTTCTGAGTCAGGTCTGTAAATTGCTTGTGCGGGACCTGAAGGAAATGGCTCTGTCTTAGGCCAGGGAGGCCACAGGTAAAGGAGGTCTGGTGGCAGGACCTCAGTGAGCTCAGAGCCAAGAGTATCGGAGAAGACCTGAGGCACCTCCTCTGGCCTTACTCGGTGTGGTCTTCATTAGCATATAAGGGCCATTCCCCCAAGATAAGCAAGGGTCTCAAGACATCCTCTCTGTGCCTGGAGACCTCTGCCCCATGAAGACTCTGCAGATGACTACACAGCCACACACAGCTAAAACCAAAAAAAAGGCGGTTTGGGACTTATGATCTGGCTCTGCTGAACAGGCAGGCGATGTGGGCATGGTGAGGGTGGGGGACTTTGGCTAAGGCTCCAGGGACCAGCACCACCCTGAAGCACTCTAGAGCTGTGACGAGGCAGGGAGGGGAAGTGCCTCCTAGAGTACTGGGACCTCAATGTTGATGTTAATGAAAGTTTAAACACCCATAGATGGGCATAAACAAACCCACCCTATCCATAATGCAGCAGGTGCCACGCTTGTTTTCTGACTGTTTAATGGGTCTACCTGAACTCTGCATTTTGGAGGTTCCAGGGAAGTGGCTGCCATTCCTCCAATAGACCACAATTCCACCTCCTGGAACTGGCAACTTCTGGGACCAATCTGCTGAGAGCTCCCTGTTCTCCTCTCTCACCTCCAAAACTTGAATCTTGAACATATTGAAAGTTCCACACCCCTGGTCATCCACTGTCTGTTATTCAAGGAGGTCAGAGGGGTTATAGGTTGGTTGGATATCATGACGAGATCAGGGAGGACCTGGCCTGGTGGGAAATAGTGGGAAAGAACCAAATGGCACGAGAAAAGCAGCTACCACATGAAGGCCTGAGAATGAGGTGCTCTGGATCCCAGTGGGTGCTCGGCCAGTCCCACAGGCCCTTGTCTTTATGGAAGGACACGGTGGGTATCAGTGCCAGCAAGACTCCTGCTACAGCTTGAGATAAAACCTGCCTCCATCTCCCATGCCAAGCACTGGGCATCTAATGAGGGCCTTCTCTCCAGTGCTGTGGGGGCAACAGAAGACTGACTTCTCAGAGTTTCTGTATCTTGTATCTTTGAGGTTCCATGGAATATGATGCCTGTCCCGCAGTGTGGACAGCAGTGGATCCTAAGGAGGAATGGTCCTGAGACCCACATGGCCCTTTTCTTTCTCCTCGGCAGGGCAGTAAGCAACTGAGTGAGTCTGGTAGGGCTGGCCATGGATGCCAGCTCTGCCTCCCTTCCTGGGTAGTCCTGAGACTCTGACAGTCTGGGCAGAGGAACATGTCTGCTTCCACTGTCCAGACCAGGGTAAGTAGAGCAGGGTCTGAACCAGAGGAATTTGCAGCAGGAATGTGTGAGAGTGACCATCTGGGATGCAGGATGTTTGTGGGTCAGGAGGGAAGCCGGCAGAGGACTGAGGGAGGAAGAGGGGGAAGGGGATAAAGAAGAAGAAGAGGAAGAGGAGGAAGAGGAGGAAGAGGGGAGGAGGAGATGCCACAGACTGTTCTGACTGCCTCTCCTCCCAACAAAGCATTTCCCCTGACCTAAGCATGCCCTGCTGATGTGGCTCCCTGGTTCAGGCAGCATCCTCTCACCCCAGAGTTGGATGCCCATGCTCTGTATCCCACCAGCCTCCTCTGGCTCCATCCATGGTCTCCAGGCCTGGCAGGGCCCCGTATCATGGCTGTACCCTCTCCCTCGAGGTGAGTCCTAGGGAAAAGGCTGGCACTTCTCACCCTCAGCCTCGTGAGTGTTGCACAGTGGTGTGTCCTGACTGAAAGCGGATGGAGGTCCTTTCTCCCTAACCATCCCCACCCACAGGAAAAGGAAACTCAAACCGTTATGGAAATCAACACAGTAAAAAGTTATAAATCAGAAAGCTAACCCTAAACTTATCTGAGAGATAATATTCCTGAATAATCATAATCAGAGTAAAATTAAAAAAAAAAGTTACACTATAGTATAAAAACCTGGGCAGGGTGCTCCAGGGGGCCTGACCTGACGGTGCCACACTGCACCCTGGCAGGCTCTCTGGCTGGGCAGCCATGGACGGCAGTGGCCTCCCTGGGGCAGACTCTCCACCCCACACAGGAACAAGTGTCAATGTGAGGAAGGCCAGAGGCAGAAACACATCGTCGGGGCTTCCTCGTTGACACCCTGCCCACCCTGGCGTCTTTGGCAAGTATGCAGGTGCAGGAATCCAGGTGCCCAAGCCCTGAGGTCTCTGCACGATGCCTTCTCCTTGGGCTTCTGCCCTCCATGAAGTCTAAGGCCAAGGATGTGGGCAGGAGAGTGCAGGCTGGCAGGTGGTGCAGGGTGGCCATCGGAGAGCAGGCAGGAGACACAACTCAGGTCCTCTTCCCTGGCACATACAGTGTCCGGGTGGAGCCAGGCGCTGCCAAACACTCAGGCATCGTACTTTTTACCCGTCCGGTGGATGTGCTGGAACAGAGTCATGGAAAAGGCCATTCCTAGGATCTGAAAGACAAGGAGAGGACTTTAAAGAGATGCTCTTGTGGCCTGAGGTCAGACCTCAGTTTCATAAGTTTGGAACTGCCCTGGAGAACCTAATATAAAGTGTGTGTGTAACCGAGTGTGCTGGAAATGAGTTGGAAAACAAAGAAACCAAGGTTTTGGAAGCTCTCCTGGAGACCCTTCAAGCCATGTGTGCAGAAGGCCACAGATCCCAAGCTACTCACATAGCAACATTTCAGGGGCACGGGGAGAAGGCAGAGTGCATACAGGACCTGACCCTCCATGGAGGTAAGAGAAGATGAGGGAGGAGAGCAAAGAAGTTAGCAGTGAGTGTGGTACACGTCATTAACATTCATGCCAACAAGCTCTGTTTGGTTCTAGAATACATGAAGTGATGTCTTTGGAAAGAAGTGTCTTGAACAACATCAAATCTCATTTATGCTCCTCAACCAGACAGAATCCTGAAAGCAGGTAGAGACACAGAGGTGCAGGCAGAGGCCACCTGTGGCTTCACCCAAGCTGCCAGATATCATTTGTAAAGCCGGTGACCCAGGGACACTGAACACCTTCAGCTCTCGTGGAGAGTGTGTCAGGTGACACCAGTTTCAACATCAGGTCCAGGGCCCTGCTAAGCACTGAGCACTGCCTTGCTCACTGCCTGTGACATCACTCAGAGCTCTGCAGTGGCTTCACTGCTGGGCTGGACACTGCGTACCACCTGGCTCAGGCTCTCACCCATCCAGAGTCGGGGCGCCCAGGGTCTCCTCACCTGCACGATGAGTATGCACATGCCCACGGTGCCCAGCACGTGCTTATTGTCATCAAACCACAGTTTCACTTTCTCATAGCAGCCCTGGGGAGGGAACCACAGGTAAGGTCCTGGCATGATGCTGCATTCCAACAGCCTGGCCCTACCTTCATTTTGTTCTAGTCCCTGTCTTTATTCTTAATTCTAGTCCCTTACTACCCTTAGGCCCTGGTCCTCCCTAGTAGCAACATCCAACCCCCAGGCTCCACTTGCAACAAGAGCTGCACTGTCCCAACCCCATCTAATCCCTTACCTTCTGAATCCCAAGTGTGGGTCCAGCACATATGTACATATATACATGCACACACACACACACACACACACACACACCCATCACTGTTGGCTTCACTCCAGTGTACCCCTCTCCCCATCCCACAGTGAACTAATTCCCGTCACTCCTCCTGCCAGGCACATCCAGTGCACATGGGACCAGTGAGCCCAAGGCACGGATATCCAGCCTCACCGTTCTCCACAAGGGAGTGGTGCTGTTGCGGCCACAGCCCTGGGAATTCTCCATGCAGCATCGATCAGGAACTGTGTTCTCCCCGAGCACTGGGTACCAGTCTGTGTAGTCAGTGACCCCACAGCACCGCATCTGTGGGAAGTGAGGCCAGATATGTCAGCCCCACCAAGGCAGCCACCCAAGAGTGCAGGGATGGGAAAAAGAACCCCTTGTCCCCTCTTGGAGCTGCAGCCAGGTCCCCAGAGATAGTAAGTGACTCTTCTTTCCTACACCAGCAGGGGGGAGGGTAAGGCTGCTGTCCTCTGGGCTGAGCAGAGGGTGGAAGAGCCCAGTACAGTACTTGTTCACCAGTACCGTGACCTCCTTCCTATGTGGTACGGACCCTCCCAAGCTGACTGCCAGGGTCTATGTGAGGTATGCATCAGGGAACAGAGACTTTATTCCTGTCACTATCAGAGCCTGACACCGGAGCCAAACGTGATCTGGTGACTCCTGTCATTCAGGCCCGCCCACTCCTGAGGCCCACATCATGTGCCTCGTGTGCGCATCTCTTCATCCGTCCCCAGTAGCATCCCATGCTATGGGCTGACTCTTCGGGTTTAGGCAAATGCCCAGTTCGGGTGGTTCTCCCAACAACTCAGGTGACCTGTGGCCTGCCCCATCCTTCCCCACGCACAGACCCTAGCCGCACCTCGGCCTGGATGATATTCCAGGCGTTCTTGAGCCCCACGTTGTTCTCGGTGTTGTACAGCCGCAGCCCCCTTTTCAGGTCCTGCTTGGCATTCTCGTTCACCTGGCAGATGACGGGCAATACCACTGGCTGAGACCAGGCCACTGGCTCTCCTCCCTAACCCATACCAGGCCAGCTGGAGATGCTGGAGCTGTGTTTCTAGACAGGGAGGGGAAGTGGCTAGGGTGGGACCCTCAGGTCTCTCTCAGCCAATGGTTCCCCTGGCCTAGCCCCGGGGCTGTGTGACCTTCCATCTCGCCCCGCTCTGCAAGGTTTACCTTGTCCATGTAGACGAAGAAGAGGATGAGCAGAATCAGCTCTGCCAGCAGGATGATCAACAAGACGATGAAGAACTGGAAAGACAAGTGCAAATGTGGGTTCAGGATAGTGGCAATGGCCAGGGTGGCTGGTAAGAGAGAACGGGAGTGGGGAAGGATGGGCAGGGTTCCCAGGCTGGGAGCATCACCTACTCCTAAGCAAACCCAGACAGACCACATATCAGAGAGAGAGGGACAGCCAGGGCTAGGGACAGAGTCTTATGGAAGCAATTTCTATGGACTTCAGTTAAGGAGCCCCGGAAAGCAATGAAGGGAACATGAGGTCCAACTTACACTGAGAAGCAAACACTTGTTTTCCTTGATGGCCCCCAGGCAGCCCAGGAAGCCTGTCACCATGACGATGGTGCCTATTGCGATGACAAGGTTGGCCGCAGACAGCGAGGGGAAGCTGGGGGAGAAGGTGGCAAAGTTGCCTTGGGACACGGAGAGCCAGATGCCCACTCCGAGCAGCCCACAGCCACAGAGCTGGAGAGAGAAGACACCAGTTAGACCAGCATCACACCAACATCCATCTCCCAGACCACTCCCCTATGCACGTCTCCCACCCCCGACACTGAGATACAAAATGATTATAAAAAGCCAGATACTGTCACAGACCCAAAGCCTATGACATGCTGCCTGACCACTGCGTGCCTCAGTCTCCCCTCCAGTGAATGGGATGAGGCAGCTTCATAAACCTCGCAAGGTCTCTCTGAAGATCAACTTCAATGAGACAAAGGGAAAACCAGAAAACTACATAAATGTGCACTCAGGTTACTCCTCTGGGCAGAGAGGACTGCCATGCTCAGAAGCGAGGCTGGGGCAGGGTTTGACTGGTTGGTCTATGGCAGAGAACCCAGGACTCTCAAAGCCAAAATCTCAGTGGGTGTTTCCCACTACCCTGAACAGAAGGGTCACGTACCCATTGTTCTCTGAAGTCTGAAAAGCAAGTCCATGGGTAGAGGGGTAGAAGGTGCTCATGGGCTGGCTAAGGGGCAGGACTCAGGAGTCCATGCTGTCTACCCATGTCCTGTCTACCCATGTCGGTGAATCTTCACTGGCATCTTGGTGGGCGCCACCATAGAAATGCACCTCTGTGTGTGTCTATGCAGGTATTTCCAGAAAGCCTTAACTGGGGCGGGAAGACCCAGCCTGAAAGGGGGCGGCACCATCCTTGTCGCAGGCTAACACACTGAGAAAGGAGCAGAGAACAAGCATTCTCTCTCTCTTCCCTAAGGTAGGATATAAACAGCTGCCTCCAAACTCCACTGAGATGCCTTCCCGACGGATGGGCCGTCCCCTCAAACTGTGAGCCACAAAAAAAACTCCAGAAGTGGCTTCTGCCAGTTTTTTTATCAAAGCAGTAAGAATGAACACACCTCACCATCCACAGAACAAACGGGTCTATAAACTGACCCTCTTCACCAGCACCCCGAGCCATAACTAAAGCCAGCAGCTCTGCCTGGGAGAGCTCCCCTGTTACAGCGGCCAACCTCCCAGCTCGCTCTGTTTTATGCTCCGTTAAGCTGACACTCTCTGCTCGGCCCTCTCCCACCCCAGCTCTAGGGAAGTGTGCTGAGTCTGTGGAGCCAATCCATCAGTCAGCCGATATTTATTGAATACCTACAACACACAGTGTTCTGTGCCAGAAAAGCTACAGCCACGTTAGAGACCTGCCTTCCAGGGGCCTCCATTCTAGCTGAACGGGAACAATGAAAATGCAGCATCTACCAGTATACAATGGCGCCAAATAACAGCTACGAGGGTTTAGAAGAGGCCATCCCTAACCTGGTCAGAGACATCAGTTGCAGGGAGCAATCACCAGAGGATAGGTGGATGTGAGAGAGGCCTGAGGCGGAAGACAAGTACTTTCCATGCAGAGTGAAAAGATGTAAGGACTCAAGAGTCACAGGTGTGGGTGTCCCCATAGCTCCACCTACCCTGGCTTTGTGACCTTACACACTCTAGGGGTGCACAGCCCTTTCCATGGAATAATATGATGGCTCTTCTTGGCTGTCCATGTGACCACATCAAAAATTAACTAAACCTCAAGAAGCTGGGTACACCTGTGAGGGATTTTTCTTTACTGAATTATTTGAGTGGAAGGACTCGCCCTGAATCCAGATCTTTTGAGGTGGGAAGATCCACCTTAAATCTGGGCCACATCTTCTGGTGGCAGCCTACATAACTTTATAAGGACACAGAAGAAGGAAGCGTTTGCTCTTTGCGTGTTTGCCTTCACTATTGCTGGCCAGTCCATGCCTTCTCTGATATTAGCACCTACTTCTTCTGGATTCTGGTATATACTAAACAGCAGCTGGGACAGCCAGCCTCAAGGACTGAACAACTACTGGATTCTTGGAGGAGATGTCCATTGTTGGAGTAGTCGGACCATAGTCTGTAATGACTCTAATAAAGCCCATTTTGGCAGTGGTGGTGCACATCTTTAATCCCAGCACTTGGGAGACAGAAGCAGGTGGATCTTGGTGAGTTTGAGACCATCCAGGTCTACAGAGTGGGTTCCAGGACAGCCAGAGTTATGTACAATGAGAGCAGCTGAAGAGTGGGGAAGAAACAGGCACAGACAAGGAATTCTACTCTCAGACACTCAAGGTGAGGGGAATGGGCATCGGCTTCTAGGAGCTGTGTTTTCTTTGCTCATTTAGCCTACAGACTCTAACCAGGCACGTGGTTATCAAACACCAGAGCCGGAGGAAGTAGTGAACAGTCCTGGCAAATACCCTGCCTAGGGAAAGGAGATTCTCATTAACACACACACACACACAAAACACAAGCACAGATAAATGAAGCGATGGAATGTCCATATAAAGAAGCAAGACCACTTCAGAAAAGCATACATCAAGTTAAGAGACCTCAAGTTAGGACAGTGCCTGTCCGCCATGGGGAACAAGCTGCCATGTGGCTGCCACAGGATGACCGCAGTGGCATGTGGTAGATAGAAGATAAAAGAGGGAACGTGCAGCCAGGGAACAGATAGAACAGGACCTTGAAAGTAGGAGGACGTGGGTGTCCTGCCCCAGGGTTGAATGTGACATGAGCTAACAGATGCTTTTGACAATCATCATGGCTGCTATTCCCCAAAGAGGCCACTGAGGGCAAGAGCCAGCCAGCACATGCAGGGACTCCTGCAATGACTAGGGGAGAGCTGGTGCCACACACCAGATGAGTCTGCAGAAGCAATGAGACACGGTCCCATGGGAGACAGGCAGTGTTCAAAGTGAGCTGGGTTTCAGGACTGAAGAGAATTCTGAAAAATAGGGAAATTTTCAGAATGGCCCAGCCCAGATCCCTCTGCCCCCCACACAATATTTCTAAGCCATAGATGATTCGAGGAGCTGTAGGGGACCAGAGGAAGGTGGCTTCTGCACCAGAGCGACCTCAAGTGAGACCACATCGAGGTTCCTAGGATTCTACACTATCACCTCAAAGCCTTGTAGCAGGAATGGGTGTGCGCGGATGCCCTCTGTGACCACTAGGTGGTGCTCCAGTCTGGTTCAGAAGCTTGTTGGGTTGGCCTGTGATGCCCTAAACTTGCATGCAGCCTGTCACCCAGACTTTCTTCAATCTGGTCAGTTTTCTGAGCTGCCGTCTCAATTTTTCTTTCATTAATCATACCCTGGAAAATTCATGATTTTGAACCAAAGATTTATGGCTCTATAAATCAGACCCTAGAATGAGTAACAGAATACCCTCAGGGCAGGTACTTCTTTGGATTGGAGGAGCCTGGCCTGGGGACTCCTGGGGCTGTAAGATGCCCCCACCATTGTGCTGTTTCTGGCCTCCAGGGCACCTATGTTAAGGCAGAGCCTTTTCCATCTCGCTCATCGGGAGCAGGTCTGCTGGGTCCCCTGTACTCTTGGGGAGCTCCTGTGGTGTCCAGGAGCATGTCTATAGGAAACCTTAGCAGGTCAGAGCCTTCCTGGGCCACGTTTCTCCCAATTGGCTTTCTGGCTTCATACCCCCAAGCCAAGCTCTGCAGACATCAGCTCAGGAGCCTTCTTCCAGTGAACTCCCACACTCGTGTCTCATCTTCCTTCCCGTCTGACGTCTCACCAGGCTGAGATCCAGGCAGTCATAGCATAGGAGAACCGGAGCCTGACTCCTGGACAGCCTCCTTCCAAAGCCCTCAGACCCACTCCACCCCTACTAGGCCCTCTTTAGTTCTCTCAGGCAACCTGCTGTACCACAGAGCATGCATAGTGAGAGCCTCGTCCTTGGGGTCTCCTGTTGACATAAACATTCTACTACATGACCCAGCCCCACCTGAGGCTCCAGGCAAGAAGAAAACAAAGACTGGGGCAGCATTTTCCAGCTAATGACCCTGTCTTGAGGCCCCTCCACAGGCCAGGCACCAGCTAATTCCTTGAGAACACTGCTGCTAGGGAGAGCACTCATATTCTCCCTGGTGACCCTCAAAAGGATGGTAAGATGTCAGACTCTTTGGGAGGTTTCAGCTAGGTTAGAGCCGGCCAGAACTCACATCTAGATGTCTGTGGGCAAAAGAGAGGAGGTGACTACAGACACAGGTTCACTGTGGGGTTGGGGAATAAGGCCTGCCCTGAGCAGTAGGGGGACATGAAGTCAGGAAACCAGCTCTAAAGTCAAAGTCCAGGAGGAGGGCAGGGAACCACCCCTACCCCCACGGTGGGAACCATTCAGGAAGCATAAGGCTTGGGTGGCCCAGCCAAAGCTGGGTGCCAGAGAGCTTAGTAAGTGGTATTCGAGAAAATTCCCTTCTAAAACCAGAGGGTTGTCTCAGCTGAGATGACCGAGCTACCACAGAACCCGAGACTGAAGAATCTGGGGCGAGGCAGAGTGACTCAGGAGTATCAGGGTCCAGTCAATATAAGCACCAACTAAGTGGGGTCTTCAGCCCCCTCATGTAGCCCAGGGCTGGTTGGAACCTGTTCTAAGCAAGAGCAAGCTAAGGTGGCTCCTAAGTTGCAAGCTTCCTGTTACTTCATAAAAGTTGATAAGACAAAGCCCTAACCTAATGTCTGCACCCAGCCCAGCAGGCTACGAGTTAGGTCTGTTCTGTTCACGATACATTTTCATGGTCCAAAATGGCACCCTAGCCTTCTCCATGCACTGCGGCCATCTGGACCTAGTCCTGGTCCTACTACAGGCTCCCTAGAGGAGATGAGTCCATTAGCCTGTCTCAGGCTTCCTCATCTCCTAGGAACTCACACAGCACAGGTCTAGCAGGTAAACTGAGACCCCAAAAGTAGTGTGGACACACCAAACTAGCCCTGCAACCAAATCCCCCACACTGTATTAACTGGCCGTATCTCATCTTCAGGTTGGTTCATACTGACCAAGTTAATACACATTTCTGTCTCCAGGCAGGATACCCACACAGGCACCCCATTTCTCCAGGCCCGTAGCTGCTCCAAATTCACCACGGTCTGGGGAGTCTATCCCCATTTAATCAGACTCCATATCACCTCCATCTATCTAGCCTTTCACAAGGGAAAGTGGGCCCTCCCAGGGTGGGCTGATCCAGGGCATGGTCACGAGTTCATGCTAGCTCTCACCCCAGGCTTTTATCACAAAAAATACAGCTTCTTTTGAGGCCCAGATTCATGGTCTTCCACTGTCCTTCCACCACAGGGCCCAGAAAATACCTTGAACACTGGATGTTTCTTTAGCAACTGAACTAATGAATGGGCGGGTGGGTGGGTGGGTAGGTGAGTGTGTGGGTGGGCAGGTGAGTGGGTAGGTGGGCGGGTGAGTGGGTGGGCAAAAAGCCTGAGCAGGGCACAGCTCAGGAACAGGAGCATATATACACCTACGTTCCCACTCCTGGAAGCTCCAGCACCCCCTCAGCAACTCCCAAAGTGGTTGAGGTGTGCTTGGCTGGCCCAGCCTAGCACAGACCTGCACATTACTGGCCTTTTCAGGCCCGCTACCTCTTATACCTGAAGAGAGCTGCCCCAGACATGGGCTCAGGGCATAGATGCCAGCAGTGGCCCTACACCATCCCTGGGCCTCCCCAACCCCTCTTGGCCAACAGGAGACATCGGAACACAAGGGCTCACAGCTTCCCCAGGGCCCAAGACATAATGACATTTAATAAATTAACAGATAGGGCAAATAAGAGAGACAATCCTAATGATTTTAATTGCACCGCCTGACACATTGGGTCCTTTAAGAGCCTGCCTGGCCCTGAAAGATGCCAACCTGCTAAGAATTTTGCAGTGGGGAGCAGAGAGGATCCGCCAGGGTGGGAGAGGGGCTAGTACTTTGTATTGCAAGTGGTCCTCTTCCCTCCCTCCAAGGGCTCTGTAGCTCATTCATTCTCACAGCCATAAAGAGAGACAGGCGGGCTGCTGGCTGGTGAGGAGGGCAGCCGCGGAGCACGTTTCCAATTCCAAACCCGGGGAAAAGAAAGGACAAAGTCAGAGACTTCTGCCAAAGTCACCCAGCCAGCAGGAGGATGGTGGCTGAAGAGATTTGCTAGGGGCAGAGGGAGGCAGCCATGAAGGCCTCCCCAGATCTGATCTGAGTGTTTGCCCACAGTCTGCATTTCAGTCCCCTCCATAGAACTCCAGGGAAGGAGTCTATTAACTTAGATCCTGCTTCCCTGTGGCTAACACACATCAGTCCTCATTTCCGAGAAGCTCACCAGGAACGAGTGTGACAGGCCTTTAAATATTTGAACATGTGTACTTAGCGACGCTCTCTCCCAAGTCTCCTCCTGGCCTAGGAAAGGGCTTTTACATCCTTCACCTCTGAGTCACCCTCTGCTGCTCATCTGTCTCACACTGAAAGTCACTCTAACTGGAGGGAACCGGCAGAGAGAGATAGCTCTCCCCTCCCACACTCGGAGCTCTATGCGAGCATAAGCCCCATTGGTTTGACGGGTAGCCTCGGCAGTCCAACCTCCTGTTGAGTGTGTGCAGAATTTCAAACTGAATACAACTATTCCTCGGTCATTCTTCACTGGATGCTGTTCTCCTCACAGCCTCCAATTTCTTCACAGCTCCACTTCACAGTCCCCAGCGTAGGGGTGACAGGGAGATCACACCCATATTTCTAAGCCTAATTTTCCTCCAAATAAACATTGCATAAAGCACCTGCAACCTACAACCCAGTTACATTTTGATGATTCCAGCTCGGGCTGGTTAAGAATACTGTGCTTGGAGTGTTTGTGTGTGTGTGTGTGTGTGTGTGTGTGTACATCTTGAGGTCACTGCTCTTAAATATGACTCCAGAGTGTCAAGTCTCCTCACATATCCTTGTCACCTCTTCCCTCATGTCCTCACCCCCCTCCAGCCCTCAGTACAGAGTAAGCCCAGCTGTGTTTTAGTATCTCTGTGGGGATGGGGAAAACCATGTCAAGGACAATCATGCAAGACCCAAGGACAGCATCTGTTGTTCTTCTGTGCACTAAGGGCCTAGGCAGAGGCAACACCAGTCACCACCTTCCACGGGTGGCACTAAGGGTTTGCTGTCCTCTCGTCTCTGGGAGGGTCATGGCTGCCTCTGTCGGAGTATGATTCATCTGATGAGACTTTGGGGTCTGGCTTTGGTGGATGGGATCAGCTCCACTCAGTGTTTCGGGTCTTTCCACGGGGTTGGACTCAAGCATGACCCAGTGTGAACAGGAGCATCTGGATCTGTCCTGGGCTTCAAAGCCCACTGAAGGGTGCAACAAGATGCTGGTCCTACAGAGCAAGGGGCCAGGACTACTTGCCACCTACCCTGTGCTGTCCCAACACAGCCCTTAAAGTTAGGCTCACTCCCCCAGGAGGAAAGGGTGCCTGCCCGGGGTAGCTGCCCTGTTGCACACGCTTCCCAGACCGATTAGCTTTCTCAGAAGCTAGTGTCTCTCCACCTGTTGAAATGGGCTGTAGTGTCCCATGTGGCTGGACACTAAGATGGGGGGGTGCCACACCTGCCCCCAAGGGTGCCCGTGCCCTGAAAGCATGAAGCTTGAGGAACGGCTCCCAGAAGGACCACAGATGATGTGTGGCTGGGATGCCAAGGAGCCCCAGATGACACAGAGCACCTGCCAGCCGTGTATAGGAAGAGTGATCACTCAACAGTCCATAAACATTGATTGCCACTGCTGCCCTCCCCACGCTGGTGCACTCTGGTAGAAGTGCACTTTCTTCCCAGTCAGGCACTTTCTGGGCCAAGAGCTCTGCTCCGCCTGGAATGCTCGGCCTCAAATGAGGTGGGACTTGAACAGATGTCAGGGAGAAAGTATACTGGGGCATACTTGTGACTCTATGTTCCCGGGCCTTCACCAATCCAACCAGTTTCCGCTGGTTCTTGGCAGCAGGGGTCAGGGTCTGGGTCCTTAGACTGTAAGCTTCAGCTTTAGGCCCTAGACAACAGGCACACAATTGCCCCTCGGATTGTCCCTGAATTTTGGAATACACAGGAGCACATGGGCTAACACAAACAGGGCAGCCCCAGGAAAGAGTCCCAAGAGAAATGCTGATAATCTAGCCATGGCCTCCAGCTCTCTGCCTCCTGAACTAGTGCACTAGACTAGAATGGTCCTTTGGTAGAAAGGGAGAAGAACTTCATGACCTCTGGAATGCCTACTCCTCATGCTTCAGAGGAAACAGCATGGTGTCTCAGGCCACCCCAAATCCAGTAACCTGGCCATGGACCTGGTGCTAGTCTAGTGTTTCATGCTGAGGTAGGTTTGGGGGAAAGTAGCTCTCACTGGCACTCATCTGTACCCTGGGGCTACAGATAACCATGCTTTTAGGGCAGGGGAGGTCTGAGGATAGAGCCTAGAACCACATTTGAGTGCCATCTCCATTCCAAGGTTACTGAGAAGTGGGTAGCCCTGAGGACTCCAGCACTTTCCAGAGCTTCTGAGGCCTAGGGAAAAGACACTGAAGGCACCAACATCTCTGCCCTGTTCTCATGTTTGTTTTGTGGTATGCAATGGGGGCAAAAGGCACTTGAGACAACGTCAGTGCCAGGACCCATGGCTGGGTCTGTCAGGCAGGCAGAGGCGGTGTAAGGATGACATCATAGCTAGTGGTCACACACTTCACCTTGGGAGGAAGCAGGACCACTGGCAGCCAAACCTCAGGACCAGAGACCAAGGGTGATGAGGTAGTGTGTCCTGGCAGGCCACTTTTAGATGTTTCTCTGTTCACAGAGCAAGAGAGAAAGAAGCACCACTCGGCACAGTGGCCATTGCAAGGATGAGCAGGCTGACGCCTTCTGTGTGCTTGGAGCTCTTTGGAATATAAATACTGCACAAGGTACTGGGCTATTGTTCAAACGTTTTGGAAGTGTGGGGGTTGGGGACAGGATAAGGAGAACTATGAATTCATATTCATCCTATGGCAGAGCTCAGGATATAACCCCCAGAACAGGGCCAGGGCCTGCTCTCCTGCATTGGGAAAATTTGCCCCACCTTCAGACATGGGAAAAAGCCACATGGTGACAGTAATTTGCCACTTCGTGCCACTACCTCTGTCCCTCACCACAGGGGAGACCATTTCATAAAGACACCTAAGTCAAGAAAATGACATTGTGACTACACAGAGAGAAATCAGCAAACCAGTGGCCGATGTGCACCATCAGGTCTGTCCCTCGCCTGAGACCACATGAAGTCTGCTTCAGCCCTTTGGCACGGCCAGCCTGAGATCTGTCTTCTGGAGGGATCAGAGGCCACAGTCTGACTGAACTGCCGGCCAGAGCTGCACCCGCCCACGCCAGAAGGGTGGCATTTCTGACATGCTTTGTGGGGGACATGGCCAGTTAAGCTCCGGCCTCTGCCAGAGATGGTCTCAGCATCAACTTAAGTGACCATCTGAGATCCTTCTTAACTTGTGCCAAGAGCCTGGCCTGCTATACTTTTGCAAGATAGAATTGTGGGTCATCCTCTGCCTTCCGTGATGCATATGGCCACTCTTGCTGCAAGCTGATGCCCCTCCCCCTGGTATACTCAGCCATAGTCATGCAGGTTGCACGTAGAGCCGGACTTTACCCACAGAGTCCCTGTTCCACTCAATCTCTGCCATCTCCTGGTGGAGGTCATGGTCAGGCACTCAGGAGGCTGCCGAGCATCAACCCCATCTGAGCACCTTGTCTCTACTGCCCCACCCACTCTTTCCAACTCAAGGGGGCACAGATGAGGGACTAACGGCATAGAGAGGCCAAAGAGCAAAGCAACCTACACAGCCAGCTACTGTACACCACACTTTACACCTAGGCTTTCCACTGGGCTCCTCAAAGGGGTGAAGAGTGTCCCTTGCACACAGACCTATTTTAGGAAGGAAGGCTAGCCATGGTGCCTTGTGTTAGCAAGCCCTGTGGCCTGGAGGTACATTCTTGTAGTCCCATGTGGGACAACTCAGCTGAGAAGCCAAACCTACCCTAGAACAATAGAGTGCTACAGTGCAAGAAAGAAGAGCAGATGATCATGGTGGGGACGTGGTGACAGAGGGATGGAGGGACAACACCAACAAGGAAGCCAGCGCTGATCAAATCTTCATGCCCAGTTAGGAGCTGGACCCTAGCCCTTTCTACAGGAGGCGCAGGAAGGGAGAGGTGAGGACAAGTGTCCCACTGGAGGTGGAGGTGGTATATAATACATCCCAGATGGTCCTACCCTTTGCTGACTGTGTGTCAGAGTCCTAACTGTCCTTCTCCGAGACACGCGGAAAGGAACGGAACAAGCCAGTGTACGGTTCTTCTTCACCCTCCTCTGTCTCAGAACAGAAACCAACACCAAGTGCCCTTTGTTTTGCAGAGAGCACTTTCACACACGCTATCTTGGCAGGTGTGGAGTTGCTATCCCCTTTTATAGATGAGGACACTGGAGCTCATTGGCACCCAGCCTTTATCTACATGGTGACCACGGGTGATGGATGGGGTGAACAGGGATGCTGTGATTACCCACAAGGACATGGAGTTTCAGTGGGAGGCACATGAGCAACTTCCAGAGAGCAGCAATAAGGAAACCCTGCTAGTCACCCACTTGTCAGCACCCTTGGCTAGCCAGGTCCCTTGCAGGTGCCCCACAGGTATATGAACCAAGCCCAACCCTGAGAGCCCCCAAGCCACCTAGTCCTAAGGCCTAGACTATAACGCAGAAGATAGCACTGGCCAGAGCCAAGTAGTGTGGGTCAGGAAGGCTAGAGGCAACTCTGCCTGCGTTCAAGTTCACATTTACCAGCTGGGGGCTTCTCTAGTGCGCACATCTTAAATGGGAATTAACGTTACGTACCACCCAGAGCTGTCGTCAGAATTAAATTAGATTCATGAAAATAAACTTCCTAGCACGGTGCCTTGTATACAGCTATAAACGGGAGCCATTACTAGTATTTATGGCCTGCAGTCGGCATCCACCCAGGTAATGGAGGCAGGCAGAACAGCTGAAGCCAGGAACGAGGGAGTGGAAGGCAGAGAGGTCCTGTCTGCTGGACCCTGTGTTGCTCTGCTCTCATACCAGGTGGCCTGATGGTCGCCAGTAACTGGTCTCCCAGAGCTGTCCTGTCACCCCAGGTAGACCATGAAGTATGCATCACTGAGACATGCTTTCCTACTGCCGGCCTCAGGGTCCCTAGCCACCCATCTCCGGGAGGCGGCTTGCTTTCCCGATTTGCAGTGTGCTTTCTTTTGGCAAGGAGCTGCTGCTGTCTGTGCTCTGGACCGTAAAACAAGTTTTCATCAATAAATTAAGATAAGCGGAAAGCCAGCTCAAGAGGAGGCAGGCTAGGGCGGGCGGGCAGGCGGGCTCGAAGTCATTCTGTGACCCAGAAGGGGCTAAAGTGAATCCCAAGCTAGACTTCAGTTTTCCACTTGAGGCTTTTCCCTCTTTCTGGATCTCATGTACCCCAATTTAACCAGGCTTCTCAGAGAAGGAGAGGCTGGGGAAGTTATCGTGTGTCCGTCTGACTTGTTTCCACCCTCAGGCAGGTGAACCAGGTATCACACGGACAGGTAAAAAGGCAGGTGGAAAGAAGACTGAGTCCCTGTGCTCAACAACCTAAGCCACCCAGGCTCTTGTCAAGTGACTGCCACAATAAATGCTCCCAAGATAAAAATAAGTCTGGTTTCCACACTGAGTCTGGGATCCCCTAAACACCCCCACCCCCACCCCACGTCTCTGCCTCCAGTCTTGCCAGCTCCCTGTCCCTACACTGCAGTGCTTCTCACTATTGGACCACACAGGCCTCTTCATCCCAGGTGAGGGCTGACCTTTGCCACTGCTGTGCTCTGCCTACAGATGAGTATGCAGGGTGCGAGCCCGTCTGCTCCATCCCCAGCACTGAGAGGCTCCCTCTGACAACAGCAAACTTAGTGTGGGAGTGCAGGTGAGGAAGGGAGGGATGGAGGGAGGGAGGGAACAGCACAGCCAGACAAGCTTGCTGCTCAGCAGTGGGCACCTCTCGTCCGATGTCCTGGTATACAAGCTCTTTCAGCCCCTGATGCCCCAACTGAGTTGCAACATATGGCAGGAGAAGGACCATCTGCCTGTCCACCATCACATAGGGAGAGGTGCGTGCCTCTCATATGCTTATGGTTTAAAAGACAGGTGGGCCTGCAGGTAATGCCAGGAAAGTGCTGAGCTCTGACTGAACACTAGTCATCAGCTGTGTGACCCAGGGGCGAGCGAAGGGACTCATATGAGCAATGCTCAACACCATTGCCAGCCCAAGATCCCGTGACTTCACTTCTGTCAGCTACATGAGACGAGAGAGAGGATGCCGTTGGCCCGTATCTCGGGTGAACAGATTGAGACACTAAGGCCCGGCAACATGGCCAGGAGACTAGAATCTGCCCTTCTTGCACAAGAACGGTCTCATTGTCCTCAGGGAAGGGAGTGGTAAGGAAGGATGACTGCAGACTGAGCCTGCAACATCACTTACCCCAATGCCCTAGAGAGCCCCCATCCAGATAAAGATCCCCTGGCTAAGGGAACAGAGGTCTAGAGAGATGCCTAGCTTCGGGCCCCATGGTCAAGATCAGAGACCAATTCACTGCCCTGCTTCAGGCAGCAGCCACAGAAGCACATACACACTGGCAATGCTCCAAGCCACAGTGACATTAAATCAAGACAGCTAATTATACCCCGACCTGGATATTAATCACATCGATTACTTCTGAGTCCAGGGTGATTTCTATACCTGGACAGAGCCCAGAGACATGGGATCCTGATCAAGTATAGGCAGAGGCAGGGACCTGGTTGTAAAAGACAGTCCCCATAGCCTCTTCTTCTTCATCTGTCCCAAGTAAGGCCTGGGATGGGTTAAGGTCTTGTTAGAAAGGGTGAGAATGGGGTTGGGGTAACCTACATGTTAAATCGAGCTGGCAGGAGGAGGAGCCAAGGGCAAAGTTCAAGGAACTGAACTGAAACATATTGACAATAGTGAAAAGAAACAATTACCTCGCATTTTCATATGAGATCCAAGGAATACATTTGCTCCGGGTTTTGCTTATTCAACAAAAAAGAGAGCGTGAGTGAGCAGTCACTGGAGAGGGGAGGACAGGGTGGAATGCAGACGCTCGCACTTTGCAGTACAGTTTCCCTGAAGCTCTCCACAGAGTGTTTGTGGAGATCCAGGCAGATGCAGAAGTCAGGGGAAGTCAACATTGGGAGTGGAGGGATGCCCGGTGCTGCCTGCAGGGTACCCACAAACTAACAGGAAGGTACCCTCAAACGGACAGGGAGACACGCCTCTCCTATCCATTAGGCAGCTTTGCGTCTCTGGAAGTAGACACTGCTTTTTTAAAACAAGCTTTTTTCTTGGAGATAGAACTGTCAAGGTTCCTGGCACCAGCTGCTCTGGGGAGCTAGAGCCTGGCTTCACTCCAAGGAAACAAGCCAAAGGCTGAGGTGATTCTACAGTCTGTCCTTTCTGCACAGAGCAGGCCATCAAGAACCAGGAAGTCACAGCCACCTGGGAGGCCAGAGCAGGCAGGGCCATTGCTCTGGTGGGGGTCCAAACAGTCACATAAGGCTTTCTGTCATCAGTCTGCACCCTGTCACATGGGCACTAGAAACCAGGAGTTAGCCACCTGTGCCATGTGTGCCTGAAGCCACCTCTAGGCTGCTCAGGAGGAAGGCAGCCAGTTTCACCAGAAGGCTATCTTATTGCCTGGGAATCAGAAGGCCTAGACCTCTTGCTTGCAAATGGCTACCAGGGTACCATAACCTCCCTGTTTATGGTCTTATGGATCAGGCATGTCCACTCTCATTTCCCAAACTATGCTTTTCAGGTATGGTGGGTTGTACATACAATCACAGCCCCTGGGGACCTGAGACAGGAGGATGGCCACAAGTTTGAGGGCAGACTAGGCTAGAAATAAGTGTAAGAGTGTGTGTGTGTGTGTGTGTGTAGTGTACTGTCTTATAAAAATCAAAACAAACAAAAAACTGTGCTTTTCTCCCACTGTGTCTTTGGTATATGTCTTTCCGTCTACTGTATCTCAGAAAGCCTGGGCCTGAGGCCAGTAGTAAATAGATGCTCAACCAGGGACTCAACCTGCGCTCTGAACTCTAGCTGCACCCTGAACTGATGAATCTCTGAAGCTGAGGTGTAAGAGTCTTCAACTCTAAGGTGGGATTAGAATGTTCTCCATCGAAAATGCACACAGTGCTTCCGCAGAAGGCGGCTGTGGAGACCATGAGACACACCTACTGCTCTTAAACAGGACCACGGAGTAGGTGTTAAATGCTACTGACCGTCACTCTTCTAAATCCTCAGGTCACATCTCCTCCTCGTCTTCCTTGCTGCCTAGCTTCCAGTCTCATCCTTCCTGCTGAACACGGGGTGTCCCAGTCGGTCACCCAGCCTCCTCAGTCACAATCCTGATGCTTTGTTTTGAGCATGCTATACCGCAATTCATGACCCTGGAGACTCCTGCAGCTTACGAGGTGTGGTCTGAGACCCTGAGCATAGAATCTGTTCACAACCACAACCAGCAGTTGACTTTTCTGTTTGAGTCTACCTCCAGGCATGGCAGTCCAGAGTGCTGAGCCCTCTGTGAAGGCAGACATTTTCTGACCCAGATTCCTTATGATTCCCCACCCCCGACCAGCCTGTTCATTCTTCTACTTCCATGAAAGGGCGGCGTCCTCTACTGCCTGTCCATGTGCTGAAGACAATCTGACCCTTCCTCTCCGAACCAACAGGTTTGACCCTGTGTGTTTGCTGAAGGACTTGGCTAAGCTAGCCACACAGGCAGCCTGTGTTCTCGCTTATCCTGACTCTCCTGCAAGAGTCTTGGGTTGAGTCAGCTCCAGGAGCTATTTTTCAGGTTGAGCCATGTTTGCACAAGAAGAAAACGTCCAGAGCTTGGGACTCTTCATGGTACAACTTGTTCTGGACTATAGCAGCTGGTGCCCAGGTTCAGCACCATCAAGGACCCTGAGGGTCTAGCAGGCCCCTCTAAATAGCCCAAGGACATCCAAACTTTTCTCTTCCCCAAAAGAAACTTGTGGATCAATGGGAACAAGCTCCAGCCCCCACCACATGTGGTTAAGCATGGACAATGCTGGGAACTGTGCCCTGCAGAAGTGCCCTTGCCTTACAGAACTTCAGTTCTGCCTGACGACCTCCATGCAGAAGCCGGGCAGCACGCCTACCAGCAGCAGCAGACATGCACATCTTCTGGCTTCCTTATTTCTCTCAGGCATCTTACATTGACAGGGATCCCAGGAGAGATTCCCATGCTGGAGTCACAGTGAATCCCCCCTGTATCCCATAACAGCAGCAGCAAGACCTGGACAACTGACCCTAACACCTATCTCCAGCTGCAATGGCTCTGAGGAGTGTGCCTGCAAAATGCAAGTGTGTGGGACATTGTGGTCCCCACGGGAGCACTACTAGAGAGGCACTTAGGACCTGTAACAGGTAGAGCATCAAGTAGGAGGCCAACCATAAGGGGTGTGCCCTCGAAAGGGACGGTGGGACCCCAGCTCTTCCTCTTTCTCTACATCCTGGCTTGTGGACAGTTTGTCCCAGCACATGCTGCCTGTCACTACCATTGGCACCCTCGCCAGAGGCCTGAGGCTAAGTCCTGGTTTTAGACTTGAACCCCTTAAACCCCTTAAACCTTTCTCTGCATGAGGTAGTTACCCCGCTTACTCTGTTGTAGCAACACAAACCTGACTCACACCATCCGCTCGCTCTCTCCACCTCCTCCACAGCCACCGCCTCTCCTCTGAACTCCGTGCTCATTTCCTGTCCTCCCAGCTGCCACCCGGGTCCCTCTGAAACCCATTCTCTGAGCGGCTGAGAAGTGGCCAGGTGCTCCTGGCTTGCATTTCTCCAGTGGTTCTTCCTTTCATGCAGAACACATCTCAGGGCTCTTCCCACGGCCTGCACAGCCTGGATTCCGCCTTCCTCGTCTCCATCTTCTTGATGGTCTGTTAGGTCTGACACGCAGCTCATTATTTTGCATTTTGGTGTTTCTCTAGTCCAGGATATTCCTCCTTGAGCAGGCACATGGCTGGCTCACGCCTATTCTGTGAGTTTTCCTTGCATCTGCCCTGCCTGTTTGTTGACTGTTATCTGTCTGTCCTACTAAATATGAGTCCCGTGGGAGCTAAGAGTCACGGCTAGGTCCTTGCACATATCCAGGGTTTCGCACTGGGCAAAGCTCATGGTGAAGGCTCATGGAAGGGAGGGAGGATGAAGAGGAAGGAGAGAGGAGTCCAGGACTTGGAAGTCTCTCTTTTTGAGAACTTTACTCTAAAGTGGTATTTAACGCAGTTGGATCAGACTTACAAAGCCCCTTCCAGGTTCCCAGAATGGCAGTGGGGTAAATGCCACAAGACCTGAAAAGCCCTGTAAAAATGAGAAGCGAGTAAATGAAGTCTAAGTAAAGACGAGAAGAAACAGGCTAGATGTCAATGGGCTCAGGTGAATTAAAACCCCTGGTCTGGCTGTGTAACCCTGGGAAAATGGCTTAACCTCTCTGTGACTTAATTCCTCATTTATATGGAGACAAGAGAACAGAACTAACAGGGTGAACTGGTGCAGCAGGAATAGTCATGCCAACACGCCTTTCTCCAAAGGCTGCTGGGAACACTGAGGACTGCAAACCAATCAGTCCTCCTCTGGCTCTGCAGGTGTGGGGCTGCCTCAGTGTCTCCATCCTGTGCTAGACACATCAAGCCAAGTCTCGGGTGAAGGCAAGAGGCAGCGAGTGGAGCATAGTTTGCTATCAGGGGTGTCTAAGCCTGTAGATTCCTGGTTCATGCATCCTGGGTGTCTGTGGGGGAGCTACTGAGGGAAACATGGCCCCAGGGAGGTCCTTGGTTCTCAGCTGTGGTTGCGAAGAGGACCCTGGGGACTAGGCAGGGCATGTCCTAGGATCACTCAGCCCTGTTTCGATTCCAGGCTTATTTCAAGTTCTTACCAGCCTTTGTGGGATGGTAAATGGAAGAAGGAAAAAGAATGTCATCAGTGACATCACCTGATACCTTGGGAGCAAGTGCCAAACAGCAGCTAGGAAGCCAGAGTGGGAAGGCGGGACGCCTAGCTCTCACAACTGTCCCCCACCATGGTCTAGTCCTGCCCTCCACATCTCAGAGGAGAAACTCTGGGCCCAGGAGTCTCTTCCTTGAGGGATGGCTTTATCTCCCAGCCAACCCCATGTAGTTCACACCTCACTCCGGAAAAAACAAAAAGGAAGCATTTCCATGCTTCACAGCACTTCCGCCCAGCTCATGCCAGGACTCTGCCTGGAAGCTAGAGGCTCCTGCAGCAGACCCACCATGCAGGGTCCACACGTTGCTTGGCCTTCAGGAGTATCTTGCACAAGGGAACAGGAACAATGAAATGGGTCGCCCCATCTCAGGAATGTGCAGAAGAAGCCCTCTGCCTCAAGTCTCTAAGGTTTCTATGCTCACAGGAAGCAGTTAGGAGGAGCCAAGCCAGGCAGGAGGCAGGTCACAGGCAGTAGGCTTAGGAGCCAGCCATGCTGAGATGTCAGCAGCAAGGGTGACAGGGCACCAGAGGGGGATGGCTTGAACAAGAGAGCTCGTTGGGCATAATTTATCCCTGCAGTGTCTCCGCGGGTTTCAGCTAGTTGAGTTTATAATGGAACGAGCAGGCGCTGTTGTTCTTGGATGCCTCAGTGCAGCAATGGGGGAGTGCGTGCTACAGGGAGATGCAGCCATAAAGTGCAGGATGACCCATCAGGGCTGTGACACTGCACTGCACGGGACCAGGCTTTACCGACCTGAAAAGAACCAGGTTCCGAGAAAGCCAGAGTGTGGCCTGTAAACCCCACAAGAAGTGGAGTAGGAGCCTGCGCTGGGGGGAGGGGGTGGGGGTGGGGAGATGCCATGAGAAAACCAGCCCTCAGGATGCAGAAGAGAAGGGAGCTTAGAACTGCTGTAGCACTGCCTGAGGCCAATGGCGAGTGCACAGGTCTCTGGAGGTTGGTGGAGGGTGGCACTGCCACCTGTGGGCTGCAACTCCTGACAGGGTATAGTGGGTACTGTCTACCCTGGACTGCCAGGCTGGATAAGGAACCTAGAGGCACAGCAACCTTGTTGAGAGGGTCCTGAGTCCTCAGACCAGAGTGGCCTGACAGGAGAACTTCGGAAGGCAGGCACAATACCCTCCCTGACTCCTGCCCTCTATGAAGTCTCCCAAAGTCCGGTCTCTTTGGGGAAAGCCTCAGCTCTCTTCTACTCTAGAGCTGTCCTCAGCTGTTCTCTCTAAACCGTCTGATTGTCAGAAAGCCTGTTTTTCAGGAGCCAGTCCTGAAGTGGACTCGTGAGGGTTTCTGCTCTATTTCAGGCCATACCAAGCTCCCAACCTGGGAGTCTTTCTGCAGTCCCCGGCACCCCCTGAAGAGTTAACCTAGCCTCTAAGATGAGATGAGGGCGCTGCTGGAAGCTTATCTGACCTCCTGAAGGGATTAGCACCCAGCTCATGAATGTCAATCAGCCAAGGAGGCCGAATTTAACCTCCCTCACCGTCCAGCTCCAACCAGGGCACTCCCAAAATCGACAATTACGCTAGAGGCACTGCGCGGCCTGTCATCTGCTATTAATATACTCCTTGCCCCACCCCTGCCTCTCTGGGGGAGCCAGTCACCACCCATCACTCATAGGACCCTGCTCAGCACCAGGACTGTGGCCTTGACTTCAGGGACTCTTACTACTCAGGCCTTGCGGACTGTGGCTTCCCCAGGGCAGATGAGAGAAAGCCACGTTCAGCAGGTCCTTTCTTCAAAACTCCAAACCTCTACAAACAAAGTTCAGCCCTACAGAGGGCCTTAAGATGGGGTACCACATCCTCTCAAGCTCCCCTTCGTTCCCTCTTTTTCATGTGTTTATTACTTCTCTGGCTTCTAACAGCCAAGTCAGAAGAAATGCAGGACAAAGGGTGGTGAGAGGGGACACCGGGGTTAAGGAGATAAGTCTAGTCCTGTGGCAGAGGTACCTCCCCAAAGGAGCAGGCCAGCCAGCTCACAGTCTAGCTGCTGAGGAAGACTACTCTGCAGCTCACAGAAAGCAGTGAGCGCGCTCCTGGGAACCGTCTAGGGCACACACTCCTGGGGTGGTCCATCTCAGCTCCTACCTGGCCCATCTATTCCCTCTATAGACTCTGGTCTTCCTTGAAACCAATGAGAGTTAGAAGACCTTAAACTGCCAAACTGTTTGTGTGCACTTACTGGTCAACACAGAGTTCTGACATGCGTATGTAAGATACTCACCTTCTGTTCCAGGCGACCTAATACGAAGTTTTCAGAGTTACTATTCTAGACACCCTAAGACATTTGGTCTGAAAACTCTTCAGTCTTCTACCACTGAAACATCAGAAGCCCATGGGTGGTTCCCTGAAACAAAAGTCCTAGTGCTGCTCTTCCTGTAGTGGCTCTCAATGGTCATATTCTCTGTGGGTGGCCCAGGGACAATCTCACAAATATGGTGGCAAAAGCTTGAGTGTGAAGCGGGCGCTAGAGGAAAGTTTAATAATAGCACTGGGTTAGGCGCAGCCCGTTTCCCTTTCCAGTTGCCCTGATCGGCTGTTCCTGTTATTCGATGTGGTTGTGGGCAGGGCAAGTCAGCTGCTGGGGAGATTCAAACCCAGGTCACCCTGGGTGTCGTGTCTCCTTAGGCCACCTTTGCAAAGGGTCCATACGCCACAGTCAGATGAGGCCTACGCTCAGCTCACTTGGGTTCGCCTAACACCACCTCTATAAAAAGCCTCATGCTGGTGAGACACAGCCAGGCCGGAAGCCCCAAGGTTGACTGTCCCTGAACTAGCGGCCCTCCTGCCCAGTCAGATGCCTTCCTTGCCATTGTCTCTCCTGACTGCAGATTGCTATTCTGGGCTCTGGGGGACAGAGGGGGAATTGATAGCTGCACAAGGAGCCCCACAGGTTGGCATTGGGGCAGCTCTCCTCTGGCCAGCCTCTCCCCTCTCTCTTGGAAACCAGTATACAGTTTGCAGAGCAGTTGGCACATGCATGCATGCCGCATGCACACTCGTGCAGTCAGTGGGTCTAGCCTGGAGAGAAGCTCCACATGAAGATAAAGGGTGCCTGCCTGCCACTCATGGACACAAATGGACCTGACAAAGGACTTAGAAGTGGAGGCCTCAGCAACTCAGCTGATCCACACGACACCCTTTCTTTACTTTTCTGTGGAGTCTCTAGTGTACCCCTCAATATCACAAGGCTCTAAGAAGCAAATGTATAAGAAGTACTTGAAACTGCGCCTGATGCCCAGTACACGGCCCTGTATGTGTCAGACACAGTCACTGTCAGCACCAGAAGGGACAAGAGCAAACGCAGAACTCAGACTCCTTTCATGGAGGAATGTATTGGGCTGTGCAGACCATGAGCTGGAGATGGCTTGGAAGGCTCCTGCTGGGGAAGGAGAGATGCCGGGTACCAGTGTCCAGTTCTTTGCCCGCTTGCAGAGACTCTCTTCCTCCTCTGCATCTCTGTTTGGCTCCAGTGCCAGGGCATGAGGATGGAAGGACAAGAAGCAAACGGGTGCTGAAGGCGGGGAGTGGCATGGGAGAGAAGCTGGGGTCAGAAGGGGACAGGACAGGGCAGGGCCGAGATATAGAGAAGAGTGCTCAATGCTTTGGGCCAGTCACCAGTCAGCCTTCTGTACAGCAGACAGTTTACACTGCCATTACGGTCTAACCTTATCAGTCTTAGCAGGAGGGCAAATGTTACCCTATGAACCAGTAGGTCTGGGATTTGCTCCTACCTTTAGACTCCTGTTCTGATCCCTTTAGTTCCCTAAACATATCAGACTTCCCAGAGCTGTCCCCACACAGCTGGTGATTCTAAGAGTCCCATAGATACCAGGAAGTCCCACCAGAGGACCCACCACTGGGCTGATGCACAGCATTTGGAACACTTGAGAACACTCTGCCCTTGAGAACTGAACTCTTCCCATTCCTCTTCCTGAGTGAATACCCACGGCCAGCACCATTAGCATCTCATCTCCAAAACATGTCTCGGAGGAAGCGATGGGGAGTGGTAATGAGGTGTGGTCTCCCACCCTAGTCCCTCTTGGGCTTCCAGGTAGCCTCTCTGAGCTGTGGCATCACTGCAGGTACCTGCCTGAGTAGACTGCATATCACACAACCTTCGGCAGGCTTTGACTTCCCTCACTGTGGCCACAGAGGGCATCCCCACCATCCGTCCCTTCTACTTGGATTAAGGGGCTTGTGAGAAGTTCGTCAGCTCAGGTCCAGAGTCTAAAGTGAAGCTGCAGGCAACCCTGTATCTCATGAGTCAACACCATCACTTTGTTCACTGACCCAGCAGGCACCTGTCAGCAACAGAGTGCCGTCGATTCCCCATGTCTCTGGCCTCTTTTGACTGGTTTTCTGGGAGACTGCTGTCTGTTCAGGGTAGGCTTGTAGCAAATGAGCCATCCCCTGAGGTCACAGGGCACCTCTGGAAGGCAGAACAGGCCGGTGAGCCTGTTTTCTAGACAGTCCATGTACATGCTTGTGTGCCCCCATTAAACACCGTGGGACCAAGCAGCTCTCTAAACTCCAGTTCTTGCCATGAAATTCTGAAATCCTTCTTTGCCATCATCCTAAAATAGCCCCATCTCTCATTGTTGACCCTCTCCCTTTTGGAGGAGAAGATAACATGGCCCTAGCAGTCCACTTAGCCCAGGGAGGGTCCTGGCTTGAGCCTGAGAAGTACCACTCTCTCCCTCTCTTCGCTCCTTTCAGTCTAAAATAGGCCACAAGGCAGCCTGCCAAAATCCTACACTCTTGCCAAACAGGAGGGTTGTATTTCTGGCTGCACATCTCAAAATGCTGGAGTAGAGAAGGCTTCCCAGACCAACAGCTGACTCCGGCTGTGATGATAAGCCCATCCTGGGTTTGGCTGGAGCCCTGAGTGTGTACAGTAGGAGGGGCTCTGTCCCTGTCCTGGAGTGCAGGGCAGCTATATAAGGACAACCATATAAGGGCAAGGGACTAGGGGGGAGCCCAGGGGGCTGGGGTTTCTCCTGGCCCCAGCAGAACAGTGTGCACCTGCCATGGATAAACATTCCTGCCTGCTTGCCATTCCTCAGCCTGGAATGGGCTTCCCTCTCTTGCTGCCACCACATACCCTCTTAACACGGTCCTATGCCTCACCTGCTCCGAGAGACGAGCCAGCAACCCTGCCCTCTCCAGTCACACCAGCCCTGGAGGGCACAGGGATAACAGTGCCCACAGGAACCATGTGGGAACCCAAGTAGCAGGCCTGAAAACATGGAGGTACGGCAAGGAACGAGAGGCAGGGCTGTGTGTGTGTGATTGAGTACTGGAGGCTACCGAGCTACCTTGAACATCTTCCTCGGTTGCACCCCACTTTATTTTTTGAAGCAGGGTCTCTTGGAATCTGGAGGTCACTGATCTGGCTAGGCTGGCTGGTCCTGTCCCAGCCTCCTGAGGGCTTAGATCAAAAGCACAAAGTGCCTCCCTCAGCTTTGCACATGGGTGCTGGGCAGCAGGGCTCTGGTTCTCACACTTCTGTGGCAAGGACTACACTTACTGATCCATCGGCCTTGCGGGGCGGGTTTTAGGTTTGTGAAAGAGGCAGCAGTTTGCAGAGGCTGTGCATCCCCCATGAAGCCCAGAGGACAGAACAGGGACCAAGCGATAAAATCTATGAGGCAAGAAATGACTTAACTTCTCTTGCCGGGAGACCAGAGCAAATCAACGCGTTAGCTAAGCAGGGGGTCCTGCCATTAGGGGTCTAAGGAGAGCCCAAGACTCTCTCTCTGGGCAGGAGCTATCCACCACACCTGCTCTGACCCCAGTTACCTCTTGCCCTGCATTTCTGTATTCTCCCATAGGTTCCCATGAGCCTACATATGGTGCTGACTGGCTACCCAGTACTCTGAGGTATATGCAAAATCACTGCCTCATGTCCCCATCTTTTAAGATAATGTCCTTTGCAACTGAAGAACCTCCCTCACATCCCTATTAACACCAACAAGTGGGCAGTGGCTCTCTCAGGAGAACAGCACTGTGAGGGATTTTAATGTGCATTGATTTATCCCCTCAGTTCTTCCTAGTATTATCTAGTGACTTACACGCTAGATTCATATTCAGAAGTGAACACTTTTTTAAAGCCCAACTTCCTGCAGGGGTGATGGTGCACACCTACGATCCCAGCACTTGAGGCAGAAGGGTCTCAAATTCAAATACAGCTTGGGCTACGTAGTGAGAACTTGTCTCAAAAATCCCTAGGAAGAAAAGAATAAAGCAAAGAAAGGAAAGAGCCAACATCCTTTTCTTTAACTCCTGTCCATCATTAGTCAAGATCAGTCACTCACCATCTAGCCTGTCCCTCCTCTTTCTGACAAACACAGACCCTCACACATAGCATTTTTCTCATCTCTACCCGAGGGGCTTTGGAAGTGACCCTGGGAACAGGTATGTTCTAGTTCTGTACCTAGATCTAAGACGACGCCCAAAGCCCAGAGGGAGGTAGGGGAAGGAGAAAAGAGGAAGCTCAAGTGTGAACAGCAGATCCTGCTTTCTCCCCTAAAGTGCTCCCTGGTCCGTGCCCCTTCTCCTGGGCAGCTTAACATGCACCATCATCAACCCAGGCATTCCCCAGACCCGGAAGGTTACAACAGGCACAGAAGGCTAGGAATCGAGCTTCACATACCTCAAGGGCTATGTCATGGCACCAGGAAAGGGCTCCAAGTCACAGATATGGTCCCTGAGCCACCCTCCAAGGAGAGAATATGTGACTGCCAACAAGCTGGTCTCAGCATGGGCAAGCTGGCCTGGGTGACAGAGCAGAGACAGCTCCTGGCTGCTCTAACTAGCGGGGATAGTTGGATGCACAGTACATAGCTGACAGAGAGGAAAAGGACAGGGGCCCTCAGTTCTGGGTGCTCTGACAGGAATGGGAGATCATTTCATACAGGAAACATATCAGACACCCTCAAGGAAAGGGTAAAAGTGAGCCACAGGGGTGACTCTATTGTTGTAGGAGACTGGATCAAAGTGTGCACAACCACGGACAAACCAAGGGCCTGCCTAACGGATCTCAAATATAACCTCAGGCACCTCACGAAGCCAGCCAACATCATCTGAAGACAAGCAAAGGGCAAGATGGCTTTTCATGGAGCCAAGAGGCTTGTCACCATGCTGATGGCACAGGCTCTATGAAGGGAGAGTGGACACACCCATGTCAGGAGAACCAGCAGATGGCCCTTTCCCACCCTGCTCAGTTTACAGGTCACCAGGGCTCAGGGAGGTGTTCCCAGCTTGTGTGGCAAGTTGAGGACAAGTCGTATCCCACCTCTCTCCTCATCCCTTCACCTCAGCTAGGCTGGGACCCAATGTCCCAGCTCCACTGCGAGAACACACAAGTACTTTGAGAAAAAGAAAACTGAAAACTATTTTCTCTCCTGCAGCAGGAGTCAATGGTCCCTTTCTACTTTGAGGGTGGAGGCCCAGGAACTGCTCTGAGGACATCCTTCCTGGCCCCTGTGCCTCCCTTGGCCAAGGCCTGAGAGGCGGAAATGAGCTTGGCATCTTCCTGATCGCTCTACCAACTGGCAGGTGCAAGAAACGTGCTTTGGTCCAGGCGTCTGCTTGCTTGCTTGCCTGGCTGCTCCAGGATGGTCCAATCAGAGTGGTGCAGAGTTCCAGAACCAGCCGCTGCCAGGGGGAAGCAAAGGTATAGGACCTATTGGGGATGGAGGGGGTGGGGGTGGTACCTGGGGACTCAGGCAGTGTCTTCATCTCTCCATCCCAGGATCTCTTAGCATCTATACAGAAGTCACTCTACAGCATGAAAACCCATTTTTCCTAAAGCTTCTTCTAAGGAGCAGTGTGGCCTTTGGAAGCCAGGATGGAGAAACTGAAGTACAATGTAGAGATGAGTGTGTTGCACAGGGCTTTGTGCTGGGAGGCCAGGCTGTCTCACAGACCCTCTGCAGGAACGAGGAATGGAGCTCTGGAAAGGAAGACCCTCGGCTCCTGACTGCTGGGAGGAAGGTCCTGGCAGTACAAGTCTAGCGGGCCACATGCTTCCCTTCTGGGCTGCTGGCGTCCGTAGGACCTGGCTCCTGCTGGTCCTTTCCCCTCATCATTTGGCGTTCAGAGCGTGACTAAAGAGACTGTCAACCACGTGGTCCCCTTCAGGGGACTGCTGGGGGGCTCACCATCTGGAGGGCCCCATTGCCACCGATGGTCACTGTCTGCCTGCAGCACACAGTCTGCTGGGGTAGTGAGAAGAGACTTGCCAGCACTCCCCCCAAAGCAGATACTGCCTGGTGGCTTCTGGAAAGGGACAGCCATGCCACCAGCTGCCTCTCTGCCCCTGGGATATGTCTACCCCATGCCATCTGGGGATGGCTGTGACCTGGTCTCCTGCAAGCTAGACAAACAGGCAGAAGGTGAAGCATTCAGCATCCCAGCTCCTGAAGCATCTGGAGCCTTGGAGGGAATAGTGAGAGGCTGTTCATACTGTGGAGAAAGAGAAAGCCAGTTTATTCACCTACGGAGACCCAGGCCTTTGTGGCTAACAGCCTCTTGAGGAAGAGGAAGAGTCTGGGTCAAGAAGATGAAGCCCCAAAGATGTTAAACAGCCTCCAGGGAGCATCTGTTACCTCAGAGGGCACTATTTGGGGTCAACTGTCCCCAACAGGGCCGGCTGTTGAAACTGACACCCAGGGGTCCCCAGCAGGCAAGAATCCAGGGTCTGACCCCAAAGAAGCTTGTGACTGCGGGTCAAGGCTGGGTCTGGAAGTCTTCTTTGGGGCACAGGAGACTGAGGAGCCCTGGGGTGATACATAGAGGTTGCACAGTCTCTAAAGTTTCT
The DNA here is from genome assembly GCF_004785775.1 of Grammomys surdaster. Classification (NCBI taxonomy): domain Eukaryota; kingdom Metazoa; phylum Chordata; class Mammalia; order Rodentia; family Muridae; genus Grammomys; species Grammomys surdaster. The sequence goes on from NW_021620828.1 coordinate 3,762,682, forward strand.
CAGAGGCCGTAGGCAGGAACTCCATCACCCCCTGCCTAACATGGGCTATCAAGCCAGGGTCTTTAAGTGCCTGACAGCCTATTCCTGTGAGACAGGAAATCAATGAGGCTCTCACTATCCTCCTCAGCCACCCTAAACAAAGCCATCCCACAGAGAGGGTGCTGGGAGGGACAGTGTGCAGGGGCCTAACAGCTGGCTGTTTCCTGCTGGCTGGTCCCCCTAGGCAATCTTCCCTGGCTGTGATCTGGTCCAGCACTAAGATGCTTTAGCCAACAACACTATCTCCACAGCTCAGGCACGGCTCAACCCATATATGGGGAAGAAGGGCCCGGGTAACTCTCAGGGAAGAGCATGGCCCTGAGTCACACAGCTGCCATGACAGCAAATGCTCGTGAAAACTGAGTGTATCTCTCAGCTGCCCTGAGTCTCTTTTCCTGCAAATTGAAGAACAAAAGCAGTCACACCTTCCTGGAATTCTGGGCGTTCACTGAGGTGGTGAGAATGTGCACCCAGACCTAGGCCTAGGCCCCACCCACAGAAGGGACTCTGACAATTGTCACGTCACCCAAAGGGTTAGCCAACCACTCTGTGGTCCCTAGACACATGAAGATGGAAAAGCTCCTGGAAGATGACACATCACCACACGGGCTCATGGGATGTCACTGTATCAAGTTACTAGGCTTTTCTTTTTCTCTTGTCTTTTCTTTTTGAAAAGTGGTCTTAGAACATTATCCAAGCTGATCTCAAATTCCTGGACTCAGTGGATCCTTCTGTGTGGGAAGAGCTACAGGTGTGCCCCATTGCAAGCTGCACACTGCGAGGGTTATTTTTCTACATTAGATTTTAATGCTGGTCAATGACATTGTCCCTGCTCCCTTATTAACGAATACCCCAACTTTCCCAGGGTAATATACAGGCTACAGTAGGAGACCTGGGGACTCGGGTCACAGGACTTCTCTAGATGAACCACTGTGGAATAAGGGAATGTGGGCCTCAGCTACCACAAAGGGACCCATGACACCCAGCAATCAGGGCACCACAGTATTCCATGGCATACAAATATCCTTGGAGATCACACACACTGACATGAGCATGAAGGCTCTGAAAGGAAATAACTTGTCAAAGATGTCACCAATGGAGAGCTGGGGATCTGAACACAGTGACTTGTCACTCTGGCTGGGACATGGCTCACACCTAGCCACCGCCGAGTTCCTTGTCTATCCAGTACACCATCTGCACAAGGCTTTGTGCTCTGCTGTCTGTTGAGGAACATAGAGAGGGGGAGGGGCTGTCTATCCTCTGAGAGCTGACAGACAAAGAGGAGGAAAAGCACCTTGCAGTAGGAATCATGAATCCCCCTGGGCTCAGCCAGAACACTTCCTGGTGGCTGTTCTGGCTGCAGGTTAGGATTTGCTTGAGGTCAGGTGAGGGAGGACTAGTGTGGCAGGTGTCAAGGGCTCTGGACACCATGCAGAAGGCATGTCCATAATCCATCTTGAGAGAGACCATGACAGGTACTCTACTAGGCCAAGACCCAACATGCCCCAGAGTAGCCATCCCAGTCCCCCGATTCACAGCCTTCCATGGAGAGCTCATGTAAGTCCCTGGATGATCAACCTACTACCTATGTACTACCTGCTGAGAACAAAATAAGAATAACACTGTTCTAGAGCACTAGAAGATGCATCAGGAACCTGGAGGTGGTGGGAGCAATGTCAGACATGGGGAGGATGGAGCAGACTACTATGATCTCCACGTGTCAATCCTACCCAGAAGTGAAGCAAAGAACTCCAAGAAACTGGAGATTCATCCTCTCCTTCAGGGCTGGCTCTCGCCCACTGCAGACCCTGCACTGCAGCCACCTGGCAGGGATACTGAGGGGCAGGGAGAGGACTGTACTACCTAACCACTAACCAGGATGCAGCCCACAGCCAGTCAGCAGCACCAGGATGCAGTCCACAGCCCAGCCAGCAGCACCAGGATGCAGCCTGCAGCCCAGCCAGCAG
>NW_021620828.1:3764697-3774319 GCF_004785775.1 Grammomys surdaster
GCCCAGCCAGCAGCACCAGGATGCAGTCCGCAGCCCAGCCAGGAGCATTCCAATCTATACTGAAGCCAAGACATGGTAGAGCTCTGGGCTGGCAGAGCCCTGCCTCCTGCTTTAGCCCCTAGGTACACATGCAATACTAGACCACCACCCAAAGCCAGGGCCCATCACAAATACAAGTCATGTCCCCTTCCCCCACCCCATGCTAAGAGGGAGATCATGAGGAGAGTGGGTTTGTGGGGGCAAGCAGGCTCCTGAGGACAACTCACCAACTGCAGGGAGCAGGGCCAGAGGGAATATGCTTGTCTAAAACAAGATCACTAAGATAGGACCACTTAAGTTTGATCCCTACTCAATGGTACCTTCCCATACAGTTATATTTATATATATGCATGTCTTTACAATGTAGGAATGCACCATGCCTGTTTTCTTACCTACTTTCCTTCCCTTCTCCTTAAAAAATATAATAAGAAATATTTTAGCTTCATCTTTTTAAAAAAGTTGCAAATAAAAACCTTTTTTAAAAAAGAGAAACACAACTAAGTTTCTGATAGGTAAGTGAGAACAGAATTACTACTGGTCAGTTTATCTGGTTTGGGCTTTTGTTTCTTTATTGTGATTTTTTAAAAGATTTTATTTTTACTTTATGTGTATGAATGTTTCCTGTACGTACATATGTATGTGCAGCACCCACAGAGGCTAGAAGAGGGTGTGGGACCTCCTGGAGCTGGACTTACAGATGGCTGTGAGCTGGGGCTGAGAACAGAACCTGTGTCCTCTAGAAAAGTAGCCAGTGCTCTTAACTGCTGAGCCATCTCGGCAGCCCCTTTATTATTTAACTGTATTTATTCATTTATTTTTTAATGTTTGTGAGTACACTATCGCTGTCTTCAGACACACCAGAAGAGGGTATCGGATCCCATTACAGATGTTGTGAGCCATCATGTGGTTGTTGGGAATTGAACTCAGGACCTCTGGAAGAGCAGTCAGTGCTCTAAACTGCTGAGCCATCTCTCCAGCTCTTGGTTTTATTTTTAAAGAATGACTATGCACTCATTTTTCTCACTTAAAGTCATACTGCACAGTCATAATGACAAGTCCATGTAGCAGGCTTTGTTTTCCGGGGACACATTCCAAGGCTCCCTGTGGATACCTGAGACTGCAGAAAGGACCAAGCCTTGTATACACCATGTCTCCTCCTATACATTCAAACACACCTATGATGAAGTTTAATTTATAAATTGGGCACAGCAAGAGCTTAATAACAATAATAATAGTAAAACTAATTATAGCAATAAACTAATAAAAGTTATGCGAATGTGGTTTCAATTTCTATCTCTCAAAATATCTCAATTTGCCTAGTGTGGTGGAAGCAGAGGCAGGCAGATCTCTGTGAATTTTTCAGTCAGCCTGGTCTACATAGCGAGTTTCAAGTCAGGCAAGGCTACATAGTGAGACACTATCTGTTCCTCTCAAAAACAAACAAACAAAAGCAAAACCCCTTCATTCTTTGCTGCATCATAGCTTCCTTTGGGATCACAGTTCACTATGGGTAGGTTGTGATGGTTAGTGTTGACTGTCAAGTTTGGGGGGCAGGGGAGGCGCGATCACCTAGGAGACAACCTCTAGGCAAGTCAGGGAGGCATTACTTAGATTAGCCTCTGGGCATGTCTTGGGGGTGGGTAGAGACATGGTCCTGGCCTGTATAGAAAGGAGCTGAGCTGGAGCACTCTTCGTCATCTGTCTCCTGATTGCTCACACAATGCGGCCAGCTGCCTCCATCACCTGCCACCATGACTCCCCCACCTTCAAACTGTCATCCATCCATAATTTGCTTTGGCTGGGGTATTTTATCACAGCAGCAGAGAAAGTAAGGCCCAACTGAAATCACAGAAAGCAGAGCTGCAGATATGCACACATTTCCCAAAGAGACCGTACCCACCCCCCCAAAACGAACTTCTCAGTGTGAGAGATAAACCACGTGGAGACGTTTCGCATGGGCAGTCCATGACATTCCAAACCCACACATCTGCGCATATGTTACACTTCCCCATAATTCAGGGCCGTTGAGTCATTTTCAACACTCATTTATAAACTGCTCTTCAGTAAGAACCCCAAGGCACAGCGCATGTGCCAGCAGTTCTGATGATTTTCTTAGGAGGGAGACTGACGTGTGCAGCCTGGTCGGCGGGGACTGTTCTTACGGCTCCTGGTGCCCACTGCAATATTATTTTCCACAGAATGCTGATGCCCACACTGCAGAGCAAAGCTGTACTATGTTAGCAACTATCTTTACATTTTTTTAAAAGGCCCCCTAGTTCCATTCCCTGTACCGCACAACAAACCCTCTAGCTTCTCTCTTTTGGAAAGGCAAGAAAATAGCATACTGTTGTAATCTGGCTTTTTTTTTTTTTAAAGGCTCATGATGTTTAGCATTCTCTCCCATGCTTGGTCACTGTGCATCTTACACAGATCCAAAGACAACAGCCATCACCAACCCCCAGCTCTCAGACACAATGCGATGTCAGTGCCACAACAATATAATATACAACACACTCGGTCAATCACAGGCACTAATGCCCTGCTTGTATTTAGCACCATGGTCCAGCAGCGGCAACACAGTGTAAGGAAACACAGTTCCAAAGTCAGGCAGCAGGGAGTTCAAACATCTATTCCTGCACGGAACAACTGGGTGACTTAGGGAAATTACTTACCCTTTTTTTTTTTTTTACCCTGGTATCATGTGCCACGGAGGCTGTGAGACAGGCTGATAGTGATAACTACTTCCTAGATCCCCATGGGAATCAGGTGATGACAATACCCATGAGGCCCTTGGCACATGACCACACACCTGCAGGTGCTTGGCAATGCTCCCTTCCTGAGAGATGAGGTAGGAGCCAGATGGCAGCTATGCAGAGCTACAGTGTGAGGATGCTAGGAGACACCTCTGTGTCCCAAAGATACCACTCAGATATGTGACCTCATCACAGGAAGGAGGGTCTCCTTTGGGCTCCCACATGGGACAGCAGAGGACTAGATCCAACAGTGACTCTGGCTCTGCTTTTAGGATAATGGGGGACTTGGTGTACCCTCCCCTTACTGGGGAGATGTCCATGCCATGCAGTACTATTGAGGGACAGAGAGAGGCAGGAGGGCTCAGGCAGCCACCAGGGACAAACTAGAAAGTGAGGTGGCAAAGGTCAGGACAGCCACAGGAAATCCTAGACTCTTTGTAGCCTCATTCCTAACTCTTTCTTAATGCAGGGCAACTTCCCTCCCTCTCCAATCTCATTCTGCCTCCTACCAGGAAAAAAAGTCCCACCCCAAATGTCTTTAGGTATGAAGGAAGCCCACCTGGCTCACTTTAGCAGGTAGGAAAAGATGTTACCACCCCCCTTGGCAAGAGGAAGGAGAGGCCATGGCCTTTGCTCGAGAGGAAAGTCCCCCCCACACACACACACACACACGCACACACAAGAGAAAATCAGAAATCACTCTAACTATAAACACATACTTCAAGCAAGAAAGCAAGCCTTTTAATGATCAAAGGGAGAGCGGCTCCCAGCTGAGACCCCCAGGCTTTCCCAAAGGCCACAAAGGGGCCAGGGACCAAACAAGTCTAATTCATAGTCTATCAGAACATCCCTAAAAGTGATGGAGAAAGGACCAGGGCTGAGACCAGGGCTGCATCTTTGGTTTCCTTATTATCCAGCTATGTGAGCTTAGGCACATTCTTTGATATCTCTGAGCCTTCATTCCACATACCCATAAACGGGAATAAGGCCAAAATCGCTCTCACTGGAGTGTCCTGAGGCCTAGTAAGATAAAGGCACATGAGATGCAGGGGACCACCCCGACACAAACTAGAACATGCCATTGCTGATAGAGACTTCTAGTTCTGCTATGTGATTCTCTGCAGGTCTGACCTTCCCATGGACAATGGGAGTCTACAGTAGGGCTGCCTGTCTCCAAATGTGTCCCTTCAGGGCCTGAACATCACTACAGGGGAAATGACAGCATGAAGCCTCTTAACAGTCCTTCAGAGGGAAAATGAGGGCCAGGAGGAGAGGGCATAAGGGATGGACCAGATGGAAACAGAGCACTGTAGTCACACACTCTGTAACAGCCTTCTCTCTGCTTTGGTTCACGTTTTTAAATTTCTTCAGTGAAAAGCTAACAGGAGGGACAGGTATGCTGAGCAAGTTGGTGCCTTGGCCTCACCTGCTCCATACTTGCCCTTGAACTCTAATCCAGGGGACCTCCCCCTACTTCCCACTCTCCAGCCCAGCACTGGTGTAACTCCAAACCCTTACCACCCAAACGCCCCTCCAAGAAGGCCAAGTTCAGAGCAGGATGGGCCTCGGTACTCCTACAGTTTGTCCATACTACATGCTGCCTGTGCTGACACAGCTAACCTCTGCTTCTCATAGATGAAACTGAGGCTCAGCAAGTGCTAGCAGGCTAGGGGGATGGGAATGCCCATTTAGTGTAGCTGGTGCTAATGAGTAAAGTTAAAGCCAGGAGGGTGGGCAGCCGTCCCCTTGCCTGGTAGCTCACAGAGGGAGCATTCCAGCCACACACTGATTGGGCTGTGCACCTGTCCAGGTCCCCACCCAGAGGCCAAGCCTTTTCTCCCTTTTGCTAAGGGAAGAGTGTGTTCTTGCTCCCCTCAAGGACAGGGACAGAGTTGGGGAACAAACGGGCAGCTTTCTAGTCTAACTCCAGCCACATCTGGGAACTGTGGGGCAGCCTTGAACTTTGAGATGCCTTGGGGAACCAGGAAAAAATAATAACTCAACGAAATCCTTGGGTGTAAAAGGCTCCATATATACATATGTGAGGAGGACACCCACATTTCCAATACCATAAGCCAGCACTGCCCACCAAGTTTACCACAGCTAAGCCTGTTAGCACCCTGTTCTGTCCAACAGCCTCTGTTAGCTTCTCCCAAAGTGCTCTCCTCCAGCCTCTCCAAGTCTGGGATCTGAGAGCAACCACCTCTTCATGCACTTTCTCTCTGTGTACCACTGAGAATTGAACCTGGGTCTCCATGTATGCTAGGTGAACGCTCAACCACTGAGATGAATCCGTGACCCCCCTTTTTATCTGCTAATACTGAGACCAGATCTCATTAAGTTGTCCTGTCTGGTTTTGAACTTGTCATCCTCCTGCCTCAGGCTCCCAAGTAGCGAGGATGAGAGGTATCTGCCTCCAGGCCCTGCTTCAAGCCATTTACCCCAAATTTTAATGCTTATTTATAATTGTTATGAAGCTAAGCTGTTGAAAACTTTGCTCACTGAGACATTCCAATTTGCATTAATGTTTCATAGCCACATTCATGTCCAAAATCCACACACAAAGAAAAGTGAAAAAAAATTGCCAATATCTGATTTCTGTCCCCTATTTTGCCACTTACAATCATCACATACTTAGGTACCTTCTGACTCTGGTTCATGGCCATGGGGCTGCCTTAGGAGTCCTGACCCACGACCAGGATTCTGCATGAGACATGGGAGGGTGGGCAAAGCTGCCTGGGGAGAGCACCCTAGGGGTTCATCTTTGCTAGCTGCCAACAGAGAAGGAGCCAGCCCTGCTGACTCAATGACATGCGGGGAAGACACTGTGGGGACAGACTAAAGCCACAAACCATGATTCAGCACAAGCAGGCTAGCCCTAGCAGCTGCAGGCTGCTTGCATGTGTCCCCAGGATGAGATGGGGTGGGAGGTGACAGTGAGAGCCCCGAGGACTGAGAACAAAAAGGACACAGCCGGGGACTAGGGATGGAGGCTTGGTTTATCTGCTTCTCATGGCTGTTTCTTCAACCTGCTTTGTTTACCTGTAGAAAAGCGAAGCCCTCTCTGCTCTAGGGGGGACACAAAAGCTCTTTGTAAACTCTTTAGCAGCAGGCACAAATGAAGGGCCACGCTAATAGTCCTCTTGAACACAGTTAGGAGAGAGCAGGCAGCCACACCAGGAGGCTGAGATGGAAAACCTCAACCCGCTGGCTCTCACAGCCAAGCCTCTATATCATCACAGAAAACCCAACCTGCGACACATGTACGCCGAGTCCATAAACATGATTAAAAAGGTTGTTTGTAAAATTCATACCAGTGGAATGGGCTGCAGATGGTGTTGTGAGGCCCTTCTGCTTGAGGCAGCAGCTGGCTGTGGCCCGAGGGACTGTGCACATGCACACGCCCACCTCTGGATCTGGAGGGGACATGTGGGCCCTGCCCTCTCCATGCATAAAGAAGGTACCCCCAAAACTGAAACTCTATGCCATCAGTCTGCCCTCTGCTCCTGAGAGCTCAGAGAGGCTCTACACAGCAGCTCCATCAGGGCACAGGCTGTGATCATAGCAAAAATGGAGGGATAAGGGTGTGAGCTCCTTCTGTGGGAGCCCGTCTCCTGGGACAGGACCATGTGGCTTTGATAGATTAAGAGCCATTGTAGGGGAAGGGAGGGAGGAGATGTAACAGAGCCATATCTGTGGTCTCTTCTGACCAGAGGAGCCATGGTATAATTAAGAGGGGTAGGGGGTGTACACCCTAGAATCTTCTCTGGCCCTCATGTACTCTGCCGTGTAACTTTCAAGTCACATATATGGTCATCCACCCATCTGCCTATGATTGAAAACTATCAGAAGTGAAGTCCTAGAGAGCAGCCACACAGGATCCGTTAAGGGTGTGACAGAGAGGACAATGCTGACCAATGAGCCCTTGGCACACATTCAAGGTGAGTCCTCTCTCCTGACACTTCTGCCACAGCCTCTTCTCTTGTGACCAGGTTGTACTCTACTTCAGGAAGCCCCATCCCTACCCCATGCACTGTCACTGCCTCAGCCGCTCCCTCTTCATCATTCCATGCACGTGTCTATGTTTCTCTGACAACCTAATGCTCCATAAGCAGGGCCACGTCTCTACGGCATGTCTCAGAAGTTCTCTCTAGCACAAGATACCTACAGAGTGCCCAATAATGGCTTCCAGGGCGGAAGTCATGTATGGGAAGCTCTCAGGTACATGTAGCATGATCCCTGTCCTTGTGTGTCCCCTCCCTCTGCTTACTGTGGAGCTTGAGAAAGGGCCATCAACCTGTCACCAAATATATGTCAAGGCCTGGACCCACAGAAGAGTTCCTACAACATCTGAGAAAACAGATTGAGACTGGCTATCTATTTTCTATCTTCATACCCGTTTTTCCCCAGGCCCCAGCAAGCCCCAACTAATCTCTCAGTGAATACCATAGGCTGTGAAAATTTCAGACCCAGCCAACTACAGGCCAGAGGCCCTTTGCAGATTATCCTATTTGCTGGGAAATAAATATGGTGGCAGGGACAAGCTCAAACCTCAGAAGCAGATACAAGAATGGACAGCACTTTGATCCACCAACCCTGCAGCCTGGGGCATGGTACATAACAACCCTGGGTATCAGCTGCCCCAGTGGCAAAGGAGCAAGCCCGTCACCCTTCTGTCAGGTTCACTGCTAAAATGGTACGTGAAGAAGTGTCTGGCTCTCTCAGAAAAACTCCATACATGGTAACTAGCACTATATACTGGCAGCCATCCCTAAAGATGTGTGTACAGTCTTCTTTGCCATCCGGCAGGGTGAGGCCCAGCAGCTGGTTTAGAGTCACAGAGCGGCTACTCACAGGGTGGGCAGGGCCAGGGATCTCAAGGGCAAGTCTTACAGACTTGAAGTCTGCTGTTCTTCACATAGCAGCTTGCAAAAGGAGCAGCCAAATATGCCACTGGCCCCAGCAGGGCTCACAGTCAGTGTCTGCTCCCCATACTGGAGAACTAGGAGGGTACAGCGGCCTCAGCATGCTCTATCTCACTGGACTGCCACCCTGGGGCTGTCCCTTCTTTCTGTGTGAGCAGCTAGCACCATGACTCTGGGTACTTCTCAAGTGCGCCCAAAGAAAGAAAACAGACTGTACCCATCCTGTGCACATCTGCGCTGACCCACTGAGACCCTGACTCCAGGAACCAGGCTCCCGGGAATTAGGAACCTTCTTGAGCAGGATCTGTGCCTTCAAGGTCTGCCCTGCCAAGAATGTGCTTTGCCCAGCTGCACAGACGAGGAGACTGAGAAAGCCCTGGGCATCAGAAGCTGGGAACACTGGCACACACAGCTGGGTCCTCGATCCAGGCCCTTCTGCCACAGCCTGCTGCATGCTTGTTCTCGTTCACTGCCCAACTTCACCCCACTCAATCCTACACTACGACAGCCCCCAACCCTCTGGTTTGTGTATCTACGACCACCTTCTGTGATTTGGGAAAGCCTGGGAGGCTGAGGAGGTATTTTTCCTCTTCTCACCAAGCTGCCAGGACTCTGTGTTCCATGCTGCCCAGCATAATGCTACAAGTGGGGACGGGCTCATCCCAGAGTGAACATGGAGATCCACGACAACTGCTCCATGCTTTTCTCAGACCGCCCTCCAATTTGCCCCTCCGCTGCACAGGCAGCTAAAAGCTTTTCTATAAAAGATAGTTGAGCCTCCCGGTAATAGGGGTCTTAGAGTGTTCTTTTTGGAGTTAGCATGAGGCAAGGAATGGGAGGGATGATAAAGCAGCCGTCACCCAGTCAGTCCCAGAGCAGGTGCACTCAGTCAACTCGTGATAGCATCTGTTGAGTACTGTCACTGCGCCAGGCACTATGGGAGGAGAGGTCCACAGGAGTGGGAAGCAAAGGCCTCGAGAGGCTGGTGGTGGTCTGGTTGTGGGGAGGGGACTCACATCTGGAAGAAGAGCATGTGCTCAGGCAGGAACCGGTTAACTCATCAATAAAGACATCAGCACATCTGAGAAGCTCACAGAATGACAAGGTGGCTGTGGGTGGCACACAGGAAGACTTTCATTCTAACTGGGATTTAAGCTAGATGCAGAAGGGTGGCCAGGATTTAATCCTGGGGAGGCAGCAAAAGGAATTACACCAACTCCTTTCTTAGCAACCACAGCTGGTGCAAGGCCTGCCTGGTCCCTCCATCCCTGCTCTCAGCCGAATGTCACCCTTTCTGAGACTGTCAGCTATGACTCCAGGGCTGAAAAGTAGACTCCCAACCCAACACACGCTCATGAGACCCCATTCATCATACTTCTGTTCATCCTACAGGCCCTGAGCTAGGGTGTTGAGAGGACACAGCGCTTACCACTCAGCCTTAGAGCTATGCCCTACAGAAACCCAGCTACCTCCCAGGCCAGGATGGCAGCACCTCTCCAGACAGACCTCAGTCAGTGTGGTCTAGACAGCTCTTTAGCATACTTGAGAGCTGATATATTTCAAAGGATGAAACTGTTCTCATACCCAAGAGCTGGCAATTTTACTCCTGGGTTCACATCATAGAGAAATTTTCATTCATGTGCACAGAAAAAAGAGACAGCCAAGATTCTCACAATTCTGCTCATGAGAAGATACTGAAAACAAGGAACACAGAGTGAAAGACTACACAAAGGGAAACTGAGTCAACTATGAACACGAGCCCTGTGTAGAGGACTCAGCAACTTAGTCCTAGTGCTACAGTTTAGATGTAAAATGCTGTATTAGTGTTAGTTAGGGCTGTCTACAGGAAGAGAACTGAGTGTGTGTGTGTGTGTGTGTGTGTGTGTGTGTGTGTGTGTGTGTGTG
>NW_021620828.1:3774329-3853449 GCF_004785775.1 Grammomys surdaster
TGTGTGTGTGTGTGTGTGTGTGTGTGTGTGTGTGTGTGTGTGTGTGTAAGTAACAATGGCTGTCCACCAATGGAAGATCCCAGAATCCAGTAGTTGTTCCATCCACAAGGCTGGATGTCTCAGCTGGTCTTCAGTATGTTCCAGAATGCCAGTGAAGTAGGCTTTGAGGCCAGTGAAGGAATGGTCCTGCCAGTGAGAGGGAGAGTGTGCAGGCAAAGAGAGCAACCTTCTTTCTTCTGTATTCTTTACACAGGCTACCAGCCGATGTGTCCCCGATTAAAGGTGGACACTTCTCAACGCAAAAGATCTGGATTAAACTGGGTCTTCCTACTTCAAATGATTTAATGAAGAAAAAGTCCCTCACAGGTGTGGCTGGCTGCTTGGGATTTAGTTAATTTCAGATGTAGTCAAGTTGACAACCAAGAACAGCATCATCAATGCCCCCCAGACTCCTGTGCTTGAACCCCTGAACCCCAACTGGTGATACTGTTTCAGGAGGTGGCAGAATCTTCAGAAGCACGAAACTGAGACACTTCAGAAGAATAACTGAGACACAGTTGGAAGAAATGGGTTGCCCTCAGGTAGACCCTTATAGCTCAGCCCCTCTTCCTGTCCCCTCTCTGCTTTGTGGCTCACTGGGATGCCAGCAAGCAGCTGCCTGGTGCTGCTCCTGCCACCACGGCCATACCGCCTCCTACAACATGCCTTCTCCACCGTGATGGATTGTGAGCCAAGAGAAACCTCTGGTTTAAGTTTCTTCCATCAGGCGTTTTGTCACAGCTATGAGAAAAAGAGATAACGCTACAAAGGGCTATGTATTCTTTCATACCATTTTATTCAGCCCAGAAGCCAAGTCAAACTGCAGGATGTATTGCTCATGGATAAGCATGAGTGGTTACATAACCAAAATTAGGCAAAAAAAAAAAATGTCATAAAGAGAGGGGTCCCTCTGCAGGGAGAGGCCAGGGGATGAGCCAGGGATGTAAAGAGAGGGGTCCCTCTGCAGGGAGAGGCCAGGGGATGAGCCAGGGATGTAAAGAGAGGGGTCCCTCTGCAGGGAGAGGCCAGGGGATGAGCCAGGGATGAGGTGGATGGGTGGTAATTAGTTCTTCTGGTGGGTGGCAAATTCCACAGTGTTTCATCTAAGCACCTTTTCCAACTTAACCATAATCTTTTGTGTTTATCAGACCGCCCTTGATAACTTACTGTGCCGGCTGATTTAACGTGACCATGGCAGCTGCAGAGCTGAAGATCTGCCGATGGTTGCTTAAAGACCCTCGAAAGAACAACAGGTAATGGAGCTGGAGAAGAGATGGCTAGCTTGGCCAGTGGTCCTAGGGTCTGGGGCCTCCGTTCCCATCCTGGGTCTCTCAAATGCTTTTTAGATTTTCTTGTAGTTCAGAAGTTCCCATGGCCTTGCCCCCTCTCAACCCCCAGTGGAGCGGCAGAAAGCAGGGAAGGGGGACAAGCATCAGGGCAGGAGAGTTACTTCCAGTCCTCAGGGATGGTGCCATCCAGACCTATCTAGATGTGAATGCGTGCACACACACAACTATTGCTTCATTTCCTCTGTCTTGTCTTTTGGTGAAAAAAATAAAGAAGCTAGCTTCATATCCTGGAGTTGATAGTAGGTTTTTTTGTTTGTTTGTTTGTTTGTTTGTTTGTTAAAAAAAAACCCTGATGGTAAAAATAAAAATGTTATCCTGGAAGCTAGCACTTAGGGGACAGCATATTTCTAAAGAAGATGGCACGTTTCCTGAAAGGGACAGCACAGAGAACAGACCCCTGGCTGTGAAAGCTCTGACTCACTGAAACTGCAGCCCTGAACAGACAGGTCCTGGCCACGGCTCCATTCCACAAAGGAGCAAAGGCCTCTGGGAGGAGTTTGCCATCTTCATCCCAAAAGAGTCATAGAAAAAAAGAAAAGTCCAGAAATGCAGTTGGGACAATAGGGTGCAGGGAATGTGGAGGGTGGACAGAGTGGCCAGCTTCACTGGCTAGACACCCACACCACACAGTGACGGGTGAAAAGTCACTGGTGGGAGGAAACTTGGAAACTGGACAGTCCCAAAAGCAAAAGGCTCTGGACGTGCCAACAAGAAACCTGAGTAAAGGTGCCGCCTGCCACGCCCTAGAGTGAACCGCCCCAGCTCCAGTGAGTATCTGCCACCCTGGCACTAGATCTGGCTAACTCACATGAGTACACACTGGTCTGCCCTTACTAGCTCAAACCCCGACTCCAAACAAATAATTTCTTTAGTCCTTTGGGTAGGTAGGCAAGGGATGCAAGCAGGTAGTTGTGATGTGTGTATTTGGCTAGCTAGCTCCTCCCTGGTAGCAAAAGCCTGTGGCATGTCTCCCTGGTGACATGGACTGAGGCCAAGGACTATCTGGGCCAAGAACAGCACCAGATCTAGCTTGGGATAAACATTTTGGATCATATCTGGGATTAGAAGTGGACAGTGGACCCAGAATCCTCGGCCTGGAAGAATTCTTAGGGTCAAACACATAGACAGAAATCCTAAGACCCAGAGAGTGGCTGTGACATGGCCCAATGTCACCCCACCCAAACCCAGCTGCTCCATCTCCCTGCACTCTGTACTGTCCCACATGCTGTTCCTCAGCCTTCAGAAGAGATGAGAGGCTCCGCTGGGGAAAGCAGGAAGGAATGCACGGCACTCTCTGATGAGAAATTAAAATTATTTTTAAAAAAACTCACACTCTTTACACATCCAGGCACGCACTCTTGACTAAGCCATGTTCCCAATTAGAAACATCCTTCATTTCCCTGGCAGGAGGCTTATGTAGGTCACACAGGGCTTCCATATCCACAAGCCCCCAGTTCCTTAGCTCCTCCCTGACCCTCTAGACAGGAGGAACGGGTACAAAGTGGGTGGGGGTGGGGCTCCAGAAAGGGAGCATGGGAGTCTGATGCATCTGTAAGAGATTCTATAGTATCCAAGGACCAAACGAGTTTTTCAAGAAACAGGGGACTTCCTGACGAAACTGAGGATCAGGAGCAAAAACTGAATATACCACAAAGAGAAGTTCTAGAGTGAGTGGGATGGGATGGGAGGGGCAATTACCTCGTTCTTTCCTAGGAGCCCCTTGGGGAGGAAGTGGAGTCTCTAGAGACTGAGGAACCTCGTTGCTCTGCCTGCCAGAAGAACAGACCTAAAAGGCTGAGAAGCAGGCAATGAACAACCTTGACTGCAGGGATAATGACTTCATGTTCTCTTGGGAATCCATTTCAGAGCATAAGGGGAAGTCCCTGAAGGGATGGGACCTGTTGGCTAAGAGGAGAAGGGAGGAGGAGGAGGAAAAGGAGAAAGAGGAGGAGAAAAAGGAGGAGGAAGAAGAGGAGGAAGAAGAGGAGGAGGAGAAGGAAGAGGGGGAGGAGGAGGAAGAGGAGGAGGAAGAGGAGGAGGAGGAGGAGGAGGAGGAGGAGGAGGAGGAGGAGGAGGAGGAGGAGGAGGAGGAAAGAGCTGGTTAGAAAAGATCAAAGGTGATTTGCCATAGGGCAAAAAAAAGCTGGTCATCAGAAGCAAGCCTCAGGAATCCACAGCTTTTCGGGGGGCTTTCACCAGCAAAGTCTGACCTTAAAAAAAAGCCACCCATCTTCGTATTAGATAACTGGGATGCCCACGACCCGCGCTTAGCTTCCCCTGCAGTCAAGCCATGTCCAAACAGGCATGCAGAGCAACAGGTAGCCAGGAGTTCCAAGAAATCAGAAGATCACTGCTCTGCCTTGCCTCCGGCTTGGCTCGGGGACAGTCCTGGCTGTTCCTCAGACACAAGAGGCAGATTCACCCAGCTCGAGATAGCTGGCCTCACAGTGGGAGGCCTGGAGCTGGCTCTGTCTTAGCAATGAATGTGGCAACACCTGTGGCCAGAGGTACCTGCTAGGTGAGCTGAGGCCACCAGAGGTTTCACCTGCACCCACACGGGACCCCTACACGCCTGCTGCCTAACTTCCTCTAGCCCCGAGTCCATCTCAGACCTCTACCTCTGAGAACCTCACCAAGCACTTCAGCTCAGCTCCTCTGGACCCAGGCCCTGTGCTCTACAAGCAGGCCTGGGAAAAGCTACCAGGAAAAAGGAGAACCCAGATCATTCAGCCAGAGGGAAAGGAAGGAGCCTGACCATCAGAGGAAAAAAAAAGCAAAGAGCACTCAGGAGATTTGCTGGGGAAAGCCAATTGAGAAGCCAAAACATGAACAGAAGCACCTATGAGTGCCTTCCCTGGTCCCTAGAGTCCAAAGTTCAAGGCCAGGAGAAGGCTGCCCCCAAATGAAGCAGTTCAGTGCCCAGGTTCAAGGGCCAAGGCAGTCAGGATGTTTGAGGCAATTCCCCAGCCTCATCACACACTGATCCCTATGCCCACAGCACTTGAGGATAGGCTATAGAGTAAGCTATGTGATGGATCACAGTAATTCCTCAATAAATATTAGCTGTCTGCGCTATGTTCTTAAGAGATCAAATGGGACATGCAGATGAAGGTGTTTTCTAAACCAAGAAGTACCCTCGGGTGCCTGTGGCTCCAAAGGGAACCTTTTCGCTCCTCCTCCCCCCTTCACTTCCAAGGTGCCTGGCCCCAGCTGAAAGCAAACACCCCAGTCCTTTGCCCTACACAGGTCAGCCATGCCCCAGTTGCAACAAGGGACAATGGAGGGTGAGGAGGCGTGAAGGCAGGCAAAAGGAGGTCTGTGCACACACCAGCCTGTAGTGTGCACGAACACCAGTCTGCTTCTGCACATGGATCCCTGTGGTCCCTAGCACTGCTGAGGACATTAGCTGCCTGCTCCCCAGACACTATGCAATTGTCACCCTAACCCAGAAGCTTCCTGCTCACATGGCTCCATCCCTTCATACCACGTAGGACTTTAGAGGTGCTGAAGCCCCAGTGCACAAATCACACAGGTCCAGGCTCCAGATGGGCTATCCCTGGCTCTGAGAGGCAGCCCTCCTCAGCCAGCCCAGACAGCTCCCCAGTTCTAGCATGATTCAGTTCAGACTGTGCACTGCCTTGGGGGACACATTCAGCCGGGGACACGTGTGTGGCAGATGACTTGTAAAGCTGTTCTGTGGCTCTGAGTCTCCCTGTGTTAGTGGAAACTGCTGTTGGCTTCAGCTCTTGCATTTAATTTTTCAGTACTAAACAATCACTCAGATTGGCCCACTGTGGTACTTACTACCCGAGTACAGAAGCCCCAGTACAGAGTACCACAGCCTGGAGCAGAGTGAGGAGAGAACTCTGCCCCTGTTTCCAGCTGAGAGACATCTGTGCGCCTAATCTGAGAATTCAGCCTGGTGGCCCTGGGATAAGGCTGGCCCTGGACACAGACGTTTACAAGACAGTCTTATCTATTTAGACAGAGGTGGAGAAAGTCTCTCCTGCCTCTTAGCCTTGGGATGACTTCTGGTCCCTGTTTTTGAACTCTTAGCTCCCAAGGACAGGGAGTAGGAGAAGGGGAGCAGAGGGGAGGAGAAGGGAAAGGAAGGGAGGTAGGAGAAGGGAGGGAAGGGACAGGAGAGGAGAGCAGCAAGGGCCTGTTTGGCATTTCTTCTGAGCTCCGGAACAAGCAGGAATGAGTCAGTCACACACATGGGATGTGTTCATCCTCTTCCCTTGAGGATGCAGCCAAGGGCCAACATCCCACAGGACTAGCCTCACTTGGCAGCCACCCAAAAACTACCCCCACCTAGACCACCACATACACACACACACACACACACACACACACACACACACACACACACACACCCTGCTCCACTCAGAGTCATGCCTCTTCTGGGTCCCTGATCTCCCTGAACTCATAAGGGAGGTTCAGAGTCCTATTGGACCAGGATCCTCCTATGTACACACATGACAGGGAATCCTCCCACCCTCTTGGCTGCCATCCCCTTAGCTGCCAACCTTCCTGTGACCCTGAAAGATGCTAAGATGCTGGGGGGGGGAGGGGGATGTAGAGAAAACACAGTCCTAGCCTTAAGCCCTCACCTCCACCTCTCTGTTGGATAAAAGCATCATAGAGGTCTCGAGACTGTGCCTCTTCCTGGGGGCTCTTCTGCTTCCTGTTCTGAGAACTTCTGTACCTACCATGGAACTTGGCACAAAGGCAGCGAAGGAACTGGTGAACTAACCAATTAACGAACAATGAAGTTTTGACTGCCACAGGGATGAGTGTGAAGAGCTTTGGACCTCGGAACCTCGGCAGTGGCTCTGCTCCTTCAGCACCCCGCCCCCAGGGTGGGCTGGTGTGTAGAAGGCAGACCTGCTTCCCCAAGACAGGAAACACACCACTGAAGCGAAGCCAACAGAACTGGGAAGTCTGTCAGAGGCCGGTGCTGACGTCAAAGCAAACCCGACAGCTGTCATTCCCCAAGCCCATCACACAATCATCCTAGCGTGGTGATGCTTCTCCGTGTGAGCCTGCTGGCAGCTTCAAGGGGCATCTGCCTGCAGCTTCCTTGGACTTAGCTTCCGCTCATCCCTGAATTGGGAGTGGGACTGGGTTCTAACTCTGCCTCCCTGTTCTCCGTCTCTCCATCTCGTCTCCTTCAACCTCTGGGTCAAAGCTCCCTCCCATGTGAAGATACAGGGACACACTCATGGCTCCTGCTGTGTTCACCCCTGACGTTCCCCAGGCTGTAAGAGTGCTGGCTCCTGTCAGCAGCTGGTATCAATGCTCAGCAGAGCACCCAGAGCACAGTACTCAAGTCTGTGCCCAACAGAAAGCCTCACAGGCCCTCGGAAAGTCAGTGGGAGTCCCCAAGGGAAACTAGCTATCCTGCCCAGGACCTTGCTACTTGCCACCCCCACACAAAGATGCAGAGGCCAGCTACCCACTTCCCAGCTAACAAGAGTAAAAATAAGTTAGAGATTACAGTTAGATAGAAGGAAGAACTTTCTGCCTATCATTTGGGAGAATACTTTTTTCTGAGATCATTAGCTCAAGTCTACCTGAACACGAACAGGACAGGCAGCTAAAACCTGGCTATAGGCAAGTCCCTAGGGAGCTTGTAAGTTCCCTGGCTACCTTGCATGCACCCCAATTAAACCAGAAAATCTAAAGACTGGGCCCAGCATCCACATTTTGTCTGAAATCTACCAAGTGATTCTAACAATGTGGAGAGGACTGAGAGCCATCAGGAAGTCTGGTAACCACCAGCCCCTAGGCTACTCATTCTAACAAGCTATGGCTGCTGTCACTGCCCTGCTGGATCAACCCTCCAGTGTTAACTGGCCTCTTGCTAGGCTCCGTAACTGGGTGGAAGGCGTAGAAGGCGAGAAGACACATAGGTATGGCTGGCGACCACAGTACTATACAGTGGCTCTTGCAGCTGTCAATCTCGGACCAAAGCCTGCATACAACAATCTACACGAAAACACAAACCTCAGGAACCAGGGACAGAACAGACCCCAAAGCAGATGAGACCCTTGCTCTGCATCTCCACACAACTACAATATGACGGCTCCCGCCTCGCTCCTGACAGGAGCATCTCTGACAGTCTCCATCTGAGGCTGGCATCCTTGGTGGTGGGCTCTGTCCAGATTAGCTTAGTTGGGGGCGGAGTTTCACTGTGACTGGTCATATGTGTCCCAAGGATGGCGATGATAGCACGCTCTTCATGTGGATATCGCCCAACTACCCGTGTACCGCAATTATTCTGCATCGATTTGAAAGCCGACTTAGCAAAATAGCAGCTTCTAATTTGTAAGCAAAACCTTCAGTGACATAAATCAAACTGTTAACAGCAACGCCACTGCCGCATGTTAATGGAGAGTTAATAAACAAGGGAGGGCATCCGGGGCATCGGGCCCCTGCAGGTTGTAACCTGCCCATAGTCTACCCCTCTGTCTGGGTACCATGGACATCTACATAGGCAGACCTGTGACTGAGACCCTGAGCACCCCTGAAGCATAAATCCTGTACTGAGACAGTGAAGAGAGATCAGCTAGGCCAATGCCCTTGCACCAGGTAAGGAGAAAGCCAAATCACGGGGAAAACAAGGACTTGAGAAAGCCAGGTCTGCTGAATCTCAGCTTCTGCCCCAGACTCTGGTTCATGCTTACTAAGGATGCCCTGGAAATGGACCTTGCATCAGTCAGGCTCATGGGAAAAGCCAGGACACAGCAGGAGGTGCCCACTGCCTTCCCATCACAGTCCCATCAGCATCTCTCAGTAGCCACAAGCTCCAGAGAGGCTATCGCTTTAGGAACAGACTGAGGTTAAGGACCAGGATCCCAGTGCATTCATCTCGAAGCATTTCCTCGACACCAGGATGGTCAACTGGGAAGCCCCAGGGCCTGAGTCTGTATTGGTAAATGCCCTGGAAGTACCCACGGTCCTCTGCCACTGTCAGGATCCAGTTTGACAACCTGCCCATGGCTGCTACCAACTCTGGACATCCAGGACCTGTGCCCATCCACCCTGGATGCCGCAGGACCCACCAGGCCTTACCAAGTTGGGACAGAGCCCTGTGCGTGAGAAGTGAAGACCACCACTTGTGTACCACTCCCAGGCTGCTATGCTATGTGGTTCCCTGCCGTGTCCTGGCAAGGCTAAGCTCAGCACCACCCCTGAACATATTCAAAGTCCAACAGATGTTTATTTTGAGAAATTTTCAGGAAAAGACAGCACACAACTCTACCTGGCTCAAGAGCAACGTGTCCATAGCACAGCAGCCCAGGCAGCCATCACCACCTTTCCAATGTGTTCTTGCCCAATTACCCTTGAGCAGCAAGTCTTATGACATCAAGAGGAAAGCTTTGATTAGTGTTCAGATATCTGTAATAGTACCTTCAACACAAAGCATCCTGACTATATGAAGGCAGAGCAGCCGTGACAGGCTAAGGACTGCTGTAGACTTGGTTTATCTTTTCTAATGTAAGTAAGTATATAAGGAATGACTGGAGTGGACAAGTGAATGGGTGACTGGATGAGTGGTTAGGTGGATGGATGGATGGATGGATGGATGGATGGATGGATGGATGGATGGGCGAGCAGATGGGTAGATGGGTGGGTGGGTAGATGGATACATGGACAGATAAATGCATGGACAGATGGATATGGGTGGGTGGGTGGATAGATGAATGGATGGGTGGATGGATGGACACATGTATGCATGGACAGATGGATAGGTAGGAGGATGGGTGGGTGGGTAGGTGGATGGATCGATAGGTGGGCAGATGGGCAGATACATGGATAGTTGGGTGGATGGACCAGTGTGTGCATGGGTAAGTGGATGGATGGATGGATGGACGGATGGATGGATGGATGGATGGATGGATGGATGGATGGATGGATGGATAGATGGATAGATGGATAGATGGATGGATAGATGGATGGATGGATGGATGGATGGATAGATGGATAGATGGATGGATAGATGGATGGATAGATGGTGGATGGATGGATGGATGGGTCTGTTCTCAGGCTGGTGCAAAAACAGGAAATAAGGTCGTGAGGGGTACGGAAGGCTGACAGCATGGGTAACCCACTTAGAGCAGGGTCCATGCAGACAAGTGTCTTAGGTGGTGGCTGCTGCGTCCCTTTCAGTGTTCATATTTATCCATTCCCTTCTTTATCAACCACCATCCTTCCACTCCTCCCTGCTTATCCCTAAGGCCCAGAGAAAAATGTACAAGCAGATCTCTGGAGTCTTCAAAGGATCACAGCATTAGGAAGCTGCCAGCTTGGCTTGATTAAGTTTCTCCTAAGTGGCATCCTCTATCCACATGTCTGGTCTCAGATAAGCAGATAAGCAACCAACACACACACACACACACACGTATAGCACGGTACAATGAATATGGTGGCTGAGTGGAGATGGCACAGAGGCCAATTGCAAACAGCTCCCTTACAAGGTACATTCAACAGGGACAAACTCATCACAATGACAAATGGAACAGCTACCCATTGTAAAGTGCCAGGCTGGAACACTTCCTGCATGGCCTCTCACAGCCCACAGGAAAGCTGCACACCATCGTCACTGCTCACAGGAGGAAAACAGAATCTTAGGAGGCTCTGTGCCCCTGCTCTATCACAACCACTGGTGGTAGGAGTCAAACATGTTACACACCCACCCATCCTCATGGATGCTGCCTCAGATGCTACAGTGTCCAGCCTCCCCAAGCATGGCAGGAGGGGAGAGCCTTGGCACACCACCCTTCATTAAGACCTTCATTGCACAATGCCACAGACACAGCAACGACCAGAAATCCAGCAGAATAGCCATCTGGCTGACTGAGTGGCCCTGACAGCCAGCAAGCCCACCAGGCTCCCTCCACCTCCTGACCTCCCTCTTCTGGGGGCTTCGGCTCCAGGCCAGGGTCTGGACTTATGGGGGCAGAAGGTGAAGGAGGAAGAGAAATATCAGGGTATTTTTTTTTAATGACCCAGATTCCAGCCAGATGCATCTGTTATTGGCAGCAGAGCTGTGAACACAGCAGCTGGTGATGTCTTAATCACCACAGGCAGGAAGGCGAGGGGCCTGAGGCACCAACCTGGCAGGCTCGGGCACCACTGCCAGCTTCCTGAGGCAGCCACAATGGCCACCCCATGAGCTCAGCCTGTGGCACTGTCCCTCCCATCCCTACCTCTACCCTCTTCCTTCCCTCCACCCCTCCCCCATTTCTGTTCCCAGGGCTTACCTTTGCCTTCTCCTCCATCTCTGACAAGGCCAGAGGGGGCAGCCAGGCATTCCATGAGATGACATTAAAAGGCCAGGTAGAGAAGCTGGGGCCCTTCACAGTCTCACTCACCCTGCCCAGGGCTCTGGAAGTGCGCCTCATGGTGGGTCTCCTCAAGAGATCTCAGCAAGAAAGGCCCAATCTATCTTAACAAATAGACCCAAGGGAAAAAGAAGTGCACAACACCCCACATTTGACCTTTCTTTTCCCCTCATCATCCTGGTGTCTTTGTCACAGGCTATGATCTCCTCATCCATCTCTTGTCCCACTCTCTAGCCTGAAGGAAGATGGGGGAGCCTGAAGTCTTTCCTGCCCAAGAGAAAGCCACGGGAGAGCCCAACTGAGGAAGTGGAGGCTAAAGGCAGAAAGCAGGTACCCACACCTGCTTAAGTCTGAATGCATTCTCCCAATGCTGTCCTGCCAGGGAGCCTGGCCACACCACCTCTCATCTGAAAATCCCAGGACCCAACACATCTGCCAGGTGCCACTGAGTCAAGCCTCTTCACAGAGCATTCAGTTATTCCTCAGATGAGCCTAGAGAGTACCCATCTGTATTATCCAATTTTTCAGATGACAAAGTCACGGCTTGTAAAGAGTTAAACAAATTGGGCCAGAGAAATGTGCCAGTGGTCAAAGGAGGCCCTGCTCTTACGAAGGACCCAAGCTGGGTTCTCAGTGCCCACATTGGGCAGCTCACAACTGTGTGACTCCAGCTCCAGGTGGATCTGACACCTGTGGCTTCCACCTGATTTGTGTACACAAACCCACATGCAGACACAAGAATTAAGAACCCCATCAGTCCCTCTTCTGTTACTGCAACAAAATACCTCAAGTAGGCTGACTTTATGAAGAAAAGAGGTTTACTGAGTTTACAGTGCAAAAGATACAAGCCCAAGGCACTAAGACAGAAACACAAAGTATGGAACACGGAAATGAGAAAGGCAAATGCGGGAGTGGGGTGTGGGGGAGTGGGCTCAGAAGGTAAAAGTGCTTGCTGTGAAGGCCTGAGCATCCTAGTTGGATCCCCAGAACCTCCATGGTGTGTGCACGCAGAGGCATTCATACTCGTCATACACACAGTTATACAGTGTGATGGTTTGAAAGACAGATGCCTCACAGTCTTGGGCATTTGAGTATTTGGTCCCCCAGTTGGAGAAGGTTTGGGTAAGCTTAGGAGGTGTGGCCTTACTGGAGGGAGTATTAACTGGTGGTGGAATTTGAGAATTTAGAAAGTCTAGTGTATCTGTCTTCCCTTTCCCCCTTCCTCCCTGCCTCCTTCCTTCTTTCTCTTACCCCACCCCCCACACCTCATGTTTACGAGCCCTCAGCTTCTTGCTCCTGCTGCCATGCCTACCATCATGGGCTCTAACCTTCCAGAACTACAAACCCAAACACTTTATAACTTACCTTGACAATAGTGTTTTATCACAGCAATAGAAAATAACTAATCCACATAGTTATAGTAACATTTAAAGAATGGTAGGAAGAGATAAGGATACACAGCAAATAACAAACCAGCAAGGCTACTCTGAGAGGCTCTCCACCAGCACTCCAGGCCCCTCTCCTCCCTGGCCAGCCCTGCCCCACACAATGCAGAGGCCATTCAGAGAGCTCAGCTTCTTCAGGACAGTAAGCTGGCCTGACCCACCACAAAGGGAACCTATGACTAACTAAAGTCAAGGCCTGGGGACAGATTCCCATCTGTGGGACTCTTGACAGCACTCAACAACCTCTAGATTGTTCTTGGAAAGAAGGGAAGGGTGCAGCTAAACCCTTAGGAACCTTCATGGCTGGTTCTAGAAACCAGAAACCCGTGATTACTACCTCAGTGAGCTTCTGTGAGCACTGTAGTGATGCTGGGGCCTGTAGCATCCACCTAGACAAGCAGACGTTGTTGCATTGTGATCTGGATGGAAGTGTCTCTTTCCTTCTCTGTAACTCAGTTTCCCAAAGGCCAAATAAGGCTGTTTATCCCAAGGAAATTCTGCAAGGAGAACTGGCAGACTTGAAACCAATAAGTGGGGGAGGATTGAAGCAGGAAAGGCTCTCCTACCCTTCTGGACAGCAATGGTTCCATAAAGACCCCCTACCATGAGTCTGACTGGTGAGCGCCCAGGGTAGATGGTCTCTGAGGGACAGAAAAGAGATCCATAGCGACAGGGGCAAGTGAAAATCCCCGATGAATTCCAGCTTACAGAACCTACTGCCACATCAAATGGTTAAAGCAGATATCTGGCTAGCTCCAGTATCCCCCTCAGGGCAGATAACCTACGCTAGCAAATTTGCTCCAGTTCCTGTCAATCAAAGCACCAGACATCAGGGTTGGATGATCAGCCCTAGGGCTGCAGTTGGGGCAGAAAGGCCCTGGCCACTGACTGAAGTCACTTCCCTGTCTAGGAAGGAATGGAGACCAGGCCCTGGAAACACACAGGGGTTCCCCATGGCTGTCTAGTAAAGCCTCAGCCAGGAGGAACACGCCTGAATACATCAGTCAGACTAAGGAAGATCTGTACCTCCATGGCTCACACTCTCCCCTCAGATAGAAGACTGGGCTTAGGGAAGCTGGAAGTGATGGGGAAGGAAGAGACTCCCAGAGGTATCAAACACTATGGCTCCCACAAACGCAGTTAACAGTGGCTGACCCTTTGACGGATGTGGCCAGGAGGACAAACTCACTTTTCATTGGCTCCCTTCTGCTTTGCTTTTGAAATTCCAAGGCGAATTCTCACCTGATTAAGTTGCTAACTGCTAGACAATCTCTCTTTAGATTTACAGAGCCTGGAACATCTGGTGGCCTTTGTAACGCTTTTCCTTAGTCTGCAATTCTGTTTATCAACGAACACAAAACACGCAAATGGCTGCGGGGCTTGAATTTGCAGAAAAGTAATATATCTGTTTTCAGAAAATATGAGACCTGCTGTAGGAGGTCAAGGCAAATTATGACGTACTAACAAAATAAAAATAAAGCAACACACACTTTGGATGGTTGATACCTTGCTCTGAACGCAGCTGCTTTACCTTGGTCCTTGGTACCCTGAGACCCTCAGAGATGGACCAACGAAGTCATAGCCCCACCGTCTCTCAAGATGTCAGTCTGTAAATAAACCAGGTTCCTTTTGTGCTGGTTGTTTTTTTATTGCCAGCCCGACAGAGTCTAGAGTCACCTGGGAAAAGGGAGCCTCAGGTGAGGAATTGCCCAGGTCACCTTGGCCTTTGACCATGTCTGTGAGAGGTTGTCTTAGCTGATGATTGATGTGGAAGGTTCAGCCCACTGTGAGTGGCACCATCAGCAGAGAGGTGGGTGGGGCTGTGTAAGAAAGCTGGCCAATCATAAGCCAGTAGTAACACGGTCTCTGTTTCATTCCTGACCTGACTTTCCTCAATGATGGACAGTGACCTGGAAGCGTAAACCAAATAAACCCTTTCCTCCCCAAGATGATTCTGGTCAGAGTCTTATCACAGCAACAGAAACACACTGGAACATCCTCTTATCAATAAGCTCTCAAAGGCTGGCCTCTGAGTGACAAGCAGCCAACCTCTGAACTCTGTAACAACAGGAGTTGCACTCATAACTCAGTCGATCCCAGGCTTCCACTGCTGGCCGGGTAGAGAAATGCCCCATGGAACAAACTCTGTCAGCTCTTTGTCCACCTCAGAAGTGGTAAGAAAGAAAGATGATGCCAGACACGGCACAGGAGGCCAGACAACAAAATCATGCTCTTCAGTTAATTAGCAAAGTCCTTTGTGGAGGTCGGGGAACTTCACAAACATCACTCTAGTGCAGCCTCCCCACAGTTCTCCCAGGATGGACAGGCAAGGACTAAGGTTTCAGTTTCATCTTACGCACAAGAGACGGAAGTCACAGATCCTCACTGGGAAGCAAAGGCAGAGCTAGAGGGGGAGCCTGTATTCCCATCTCTGCTTAAGGCTCTCTCCCCACACCCATGTTCCTTATGATAAAAGAGGCCAGAAGCAGAGCTCTGAGGAGCAGAGGAAGACCTGGCCTGCAGAGGTGACGGGATCTCTCCTTACACTGAGAGATTAAGACAGACAAGAAGCAACCTTTGCAAACCTGCAAGAGGGGTCAGCAGATAAAGTCACTTGCTGCCAAGGCTGATGTCCTGAGTCCATCCCTAGAATCCCCATGGGGGAGGGGAAGAGGGGAAACTCTTGCAAGCTGTCTTGTGACCTCCATTTCCATGCTGTGCCACACACATATGGAGCAGCCCTGGCAATGAGCCATGTGTTTGGTGGGGTTTGTGTTTGTTGGGGAAACTGGGTAGCAGCTGAGAGCACAAGCCAGAGCCATTTCATTATAGAAGAGGAGGGAAGAGAAGGCTGGGTATCAGGCTACCCTACATAGCCATGGGCAGGTGAAGGCCAGGCAGTGCAAGGGACTAGAAAGAAGACACTTATAATTTAGGGATTTGAGAAAAGCTGGAAGGAAAAGAAAACCCTTCCTAATGATGACGGCTAGAAGGAGGAATTAGAACAATTGCAATTACAGCTTCTAACAATAGGAAGGGAGCCGCCACAGTTCCTGTGTCAAACAAGAGCGCTCTCCTAGTAAGGATGCTTAATAAAGCAGCCCGCCCCCTCATTAGCTGCTCCGTTGGTGTGACAGCCCTTCCAGGCATGGGGGTAGGGTAAAACCCACTCACCATGTTGAGGTGGAGTCCCCATCTCTTACAGACAAACTTCCTTTCCTTCCCACTCTGCTGTGGGAACTGGGGTAGAGGGACAATTCTCTCTGCTAAGTCCTCAGGGATGTGTCAAGCTGGAGCCTAGGAGCTCCTGTCTCTGACCCAGGCCAGCACCAGAGCAGCTGTTCTCTCCGCACTGTGAGCTCCTGGCATAGCAAGAATCTGGGTCAGCTTCTCAACTCTCAGGCAGTGGGTTATCCTATGCACACATCATGTCACGGACCTGTCTAGCAGCCTGTCCCCCTTGCCCTGGGCTCCAGCTTGACCACATGTGAGGGATGAAGGACCTACCACCCTGGTCCATGACCCAGCTGAGACTGCTGTGAAATGAGAAGCAAGGGCACAAAAAGTCCAGAACATGAGAGCCTGAGGCAAGGACCCTACCCCTGAGCGGCCAAATCTCATCTATTCCACTCCAGGAAACGGAGGGCCAGATAGCGGCTCACCTTGGGACAGACACCATTAACTGGCAACATACTTAGGACAAGAAAACAGGTGTCTGGATCAATCCCTGGCTCCTCCCCACAAGTTACCTGGCTGCATGTTGTATGACAGTCCCTTCTCTCTGGCAGTGGGGAGGGAACAACTGATTAGTGGCTGGGGACCAAAACCTCCCAGGCTGCTGGCCAGGTGCCCACCCTGCCCCGCCCACCCCAACAGGTTGAGAGCTGTTGCCATTTAGGAGAGGAGAAAAGGAACCAGCAAGGCTGAGAATCTTGTCAATATTCCTCCCACGGCTCTGATTCAGACCCTCCACAACCTTCTGAGAAGCATGCACTTTCCACACAGACCCCCTCCTCTCAGCAGGAGGCTGAGACAGGGGGGCCCTCAGGGGGGTAGGCTGAGGAGGAAAGGGAGGGAGGGAGAGGAGGAGAAGGGAGGGGAGAGGAGGGCGGGTGTCTCTCATGCCTGCCATAAATGGTAACAAATGGAACACCTTGTACGCTGTGCTCCTCTCCTGAAGGCATCTATCTACCTTCCTCCCCCACCCTCCCAGCTATACCCCGGCCGCCTCCCTCCAGGCAGCAGGGACCAGTCAGGCAGGGTGTCCTAAATGGCTTGGACATCACAGAGCTGCTGTGGAGCTCGGGCTCATCAGCTTGACAAGCTGTCGCTCTGATTTGGGTCCGATGGGCTTCTGCCACAAGCAAGAACTACTTCCCTTGAGAAGGAGTGGGCGGAGCCGGGCTGCAGGATTCACTGGGCCTCCTATGGCAAGCTACAGGCACAAGAGCCTCTCCATCCACCATTGTGCTCTCCTGGGAAGCCCTCTGACGATGGGCTCCCTCGTCCAGCACCCAGACAGTCACCTTGTTGTCCTGACCCCTCCCTCAACAACAGAGTCATCCCCAATGTCATCTTCATTTGAGAGGGTTTTCTCCAACCAGCCAACCCCAGATCCTGAGCATCCTTGCACACACAGAATATCTTGACCTTTGCTTTCACCCTTCTCTGACTTCCTCACTGGCCTGATTTTTCTGCCTGCCCCAGAGTGCCACAAATCCCACTGCTCCTGCCCACCCACGTTCCCCTCACTCGTGGGCCTCCTATTTTCCACTCCTTGATCCTCCAGACCCTGAGGGCCTTCCCTCCCTGCCCTTCAGCATCTGCTGAGCAGACCTCCTGCTGTCAGAGGGCAGGGGCAGCAGCTGGTACTCAGACATGACCTCTGACTTCCATGACAAGCATGAGTGCAGCTACTGTGCAGACCGAGTGCCCTTCTCTCCTGCTCTCACCTCTAAGCAGCCCCTTATTCTTGTATCTGTGACAGCAGTTAGACGGAAGTGACATCTGGCCTCACCCTGCTGATTTCAGACTTCCCTCCCCACTAAGCCCAGAAGACTGCCTCTCCTTGCCTCCACAGGGCTAAATCCCACAACCAGGCTCGGACCATATGGCCCTGACCCAAGCCACCGCTGTTCCCCAGTGGCTTCTTTCTTTGGGCTTCCTGGCTGCCCTGCCACCAGCCTTTGGTACAGCAGTTCTGAACTTTCCTAACCCTGTGGACCTTTAACACAGCTCCTCATGTTGGGGTGAGCCCAGCCATAAGATTATTAGTTCCTCGCTACTTCATAACTGTAATTTGCTACTGTTATGAATCATAATATAAATATCTGATATGCAGGACGTTTGATAAGTGACCCCTGTGAAAGGGTCATTCGACCCCGAAAGGATCTCAACTCACGGCATGGGTCGAGAACTGCACCTCTGTTAGCTTCGCCCTCACTTCCAAAAATGATTTCTAAAGACTCAAATATAAAGGCCCATCAAGATGAGAGGGAAAATGAGCAGGATGATCCTGACCAAAAAACATAACTACTGAGCCTCCAGGCAGCCGGAGCAAGCAAGGAATCACATGGGTTGTACAGTAATGCATGCAGTGATTAGGACCTCCTATGTGTGCAGGACAGTGTGTGGGAGCTTAGACAAGACTCAGACCATCCACGCCCCACTGCCTCACAAAGAAGGAAGGAAAACGGAGGTTCTGACTCTGGGGATCTATGGAGGACGAACGGCTTTACCTAACAGACTACAGGCACCAGCTTTTACTGGTGGGCCACACCACCTTCCAGACTAGTTAAAGATGGGCAGGGTCCTCCCAAGAGGCCTTGTATCCCCTCTAGTCCTCAGGCTTGGCTGTGCTACAGCACCCATCAGGACTGATGATGATTCTACCACTGAGCACGCACTAGGACTGCAGATGGTCAGCTGTAAGGCATGTTGAAGGGCCCTAGGGCAGGACTGTAAGAATGCAGTGCCCTCAACAGGACATCAGGTAACCTTGCCAGGGAGCTGACCTAGGAGTGGACACCAGGAACGGCTGTGGAGAAGGGGTTAAGGTACCAGGATCTGCAATAGTGGTTTATAAGGAATCGCCCTCTGAAAGGTGGCCTAGTTTGAGGGGCCCTAAAAATACCCTCCTCTGTGGGACTCAGACCATGTGCACATCCCAGCAGAGGAACAAACACAAGTGGGAGCGAATACCAGAGCCATTTCCCACCCAGAGGCAGGTTGGGAAGGCCCAGAGTATAAAACAGCCAATAGCCAGTATGCTCCCTCCTGGGTCTCAGCCTCCCTCTCCACTCCCAGCCTTTCCAAGGATGAAGAGGACAGATCTCAGGGATAAACAGGGCCTGCCAGCCTAGTGCCACATGCATTCTGAGGTAAATAGCTACAGCAGGTATCTGTTGCTTGGCTGGCCAGCTGCCCTCTCCCGTTTGTTGGTGTCCATACCATCAATCTCCTTTGGGGAATTCACCACCGCCCCAGAATGGAAGGTCTCGTCCAACCAACCAAGGCACTCTGCTCAAGTGCCAAGGCTGAGCACTCGGCCATGCCAGACCCCCTCCTGGCAGCCATGCCAGACCCTCTTCTGGGAGGCTGACTCCCGACAACGAAACACAAAGCAACAGGAGCACACCCATCCAAGACGGCAGGGGTCAGCCCATCAGGACTCTGATACTCAGCACCAAGGCAACCGTGGCTCCCACCCACTGTGGCCTACAGCTCAGCTTTCCTTCCAGACCTGTGAACTACTGCACCCTTTCACAGACTGAGGAAGATCCCTAGAGAGGAGAATGAGGTGCTGATCCCCCAAAAATGAAGATGTTGGTCCAGAACAAACCAAATGTTCTGCACTGCACCCTGGCTGCTGAACAGCACCGCTGGGATTTGTTCTTAGACTGTTCAATCCAGGGGTATTTTCCTAAGGAGAGGGTGTGCTGCTTCAGCCTGAGGGCTTTGGCACATCTAGAGTCCACTGACAGAAGCAGATGCTTAGG
Source organism: Grammomys surdaster (assembly GCF_004785775.1). NCBI lineage: Eukaryota > Metazoa > Chordata > Mammalia > Rodentia > Muridae > Grammomys > Grammomys surdaster. The sequence continues at coordinate 3,793,511 of NW_021620828.1, forward strand.
AGACGGCAGCTTATGCCCCAGAGCCATACACACTCACAGAGTAAACTGCAAGAAGCATGTAACTTCTATAGAGAGACTTACATTTACACTTACACGCACGCATACATATATCGTGACAGTGTCAACTGTTTTATACCCAAGTAAATATATGACATATATGCATGTGCTCACATATACTTATACACAGTCCAGGCCTTGAACTGAATTTCTGTTTCCCCTTCAAAACTTATGGGTTGAAATCTTAACTCCAATGTGACAGTGTAAGAAAGCAGAGTGACTAGGCTATGACGGTGGAGCCCTCAGGAATGGGATTAGTGACCTTATTTTAAAAAGGTCACACCCTCACAGAGACTAAGATAAGAAAACAGCAGCCTGAAATGGGGTGCAAGCTCTCGGAACCCTACTATGCTGGCTCCTGTCTTTAGACTGTTAGTGGCTTTGCCTACAAATACTCTACCCAACTCTGACACCAGGGCTCAAGGAAGATGAGTGGTATACCAGAGAACATCCCACCCAGCCATGGTCACTTAAGCACAGGCCGCATTGAGACTGGGTGAATACAAGGAGCCAAGCTAGCATACGATCAAGCAGAACTGGGGACGAGGGTATCTTTGCTGACCTAGGGGTGTCCCTCACATACAGTCTGGCTCAGACTGTATCTGAGGGATCCAGAGAGATACAGAATTCAGCCCTCAGCCTGGCCTCCTATCTACGTAAAGGCAAGTCTAATCTTACTTTCCCTTTTGAAAGTTTCTCATAATCAACTCCTAACTCCTAACCTGACCAGAGCCATGGCTCCGGCCAATGTAGTTAATTCTGATTCCCCACAAACACAGACACTGGGGCAGAGAACAGCAGGCAGGCTCTCCATGTTCTCAGCAACTACCACACAGTGTGAGGCTCAGGGCCTGCACCAAAGGCCCCAAAGCCAGACTTCAAGGCAAGAGAGTCAGTCCGGCAGCCTGCCCAGCAGAGTCAATAGCTCTACAAATGAACTAGTGGAGGCAGTGGTACTTTCTAGAACCCAAAAGTGCATGTGGCTGGATAGAATATGCAGGCAAATCTCTGGAGGATGAGACCCAAAGGGGGTATCTGTGGGGGTCCTGTTGGCTAAAGGGTTATTCCAGTTTGAGGCCAGAGGTGCCCTACCCCCAGGAAGAATCTCTCCTCAGATGAGTCCGAATAGCTATTTAAAGGGTGTGACGTGTAGCAGATCATGTCCCTTGCCTGCCACTACTGTGTAGCTCGCTGTCCAGCTATGAACCAACACACATGCTCTGATTACATGCTATGAGTGAGCAAGACAAAGTTATAAGACAAACCAAAGCTCTTAGAAAGGCAAGTAGGTAGATGTTAGCAGGGGGTGGGAGTCAGAGGCAAAAACACAAAAGCAAAAACTGAATGGCTCTGATAGTAAATCCCACTGTGCTGAGGTAACTGACATGCAGTTGTGCCATGGGGAGACAGGAAAGCAGTACTTTTTTTGTCTTGAATATTCTCATAAAGAAGCATGAAGTGTCTCGTGAAGCTTATACTGCATACAACTGACTACCAAAAAAGCCCCTAAAGACCACATGTGGCTATTTTCTATCCCACTTTCTGGAGCTGTGGCTGGGAGAAGGAGAGAACAAGCTGTCAACTGAATCATACCACATGTGTGCAAACCGCCCCTGCCACTACAGGACCACCCAGTGTCCAGCACAGACCCAAGGAAAAAAAAAAGTACAACTGGAAGCTGACTGGGGAGGGGAGTTCCATCAGGATGACCTCCCAGACAAGGTTGAAGAAAGAATGTGGGCTTTAAGGTTCAACCGACTGAGTTCATATCTCAGCTCCACCACTGCTAACCTAGCGACCCAAGGCAAAATCCCTCCTCCTCAGGCCTTCATCTCCTCAGAAGCAAAATGAGACAGCCCTGGATATTCCCATCAGGTACTGGAGCAGGTAAGTCAACCAGGCAATGACCCATCTGATACCCAATCAAGTATCATGGTATCACCCTCCATCACCACACCATGCCTAAGGGTAGCTGTGGGTCCTCTCTGACTTCCGTATGTACTCAGTACAGGTGGAGTAGGCAAACCCTGGGGAGCAGGCAAAGTGGAGAAAAGTTCAGAAGTCTTTGCTTAACAAATGGTGGGTAAGACCTTCAAATATCACTAAACAAACCCTGACATTAAAGATGTAATTTAGCGTGTAAAGGAATATGAACTATTCCTGGATTGAAAGACTTGGATACAATTTACATAATTCACATTCACAAATAAACACAGAGATGAAATCCTCTGGAGTTGATAAACACAATTAAAGAAAAGCTAATTAAAATGCCAATAGTGTGGGACAAAGAAAGGGTACTGACTGATTTCAGGTAAAAACTATCTAAACTGATTCCAGCATTTATGTAGAAGAACAAGGGGCCAAGAAGGGCCAAAGTCTCTTGAAAAACAAGAGACCTGCCTTGCCATGGAGACTTATAAAGTTATGGTAACACACAAAAAAAGACTCAGGCACATATGAAAACCTAGGTAGTATCGTGTATCTGTGGAGGGAAGATATCTAATCAATGAAGCTAGAATACACAGGAGGAAAAAAATCAGAGTTCCGTCCTGTGTCAAACATGAATAATAATCCACATGTATTCAGGGCTTAAACACATGAATAAAAACTTTGAGAAACATGAAAGCTCCTCCTCACTTAGGTCAGCAGTTCCTGAGTGCCCATGTGACAGCAGGCATCGTAGAATTATTAGGATGTGAGGGCACCATGAAATAACAGAGAAAGTCCAATTTAACAAAAGAAACCAGCAAAGTTGTTTTTCTGTCTATCTAAAGATTCCATAAAGAAAATAAGAACAAACAAAACTTCAAACTGGAAGCTATAAACAGTGTTGGTGGCGCATTCAACTGCTGACAAATTAGTACACAAAAGTAAAACTAAAAAGTAACCAAAAAAAAAAAACCACAAAAAAACCCACAAAAAAAAAAAAACAAATCAATAGAAAAGCAGACCTGATACAAAACGGGGAAAGAATGGTTAATTAACCTGTAAAAAGATGTCTGTCTACTGGTACCTGAGATGCTAGGTAAGGCCACTGCAGCATCTCAAGCCTGCTGGTTATCAATTGAGAGCCACTGGGAATGTCAATGGATGTACCCACCCTGGAAACAACTCTCTTTCTGTAGTGCTCAAGCACACAGCCAGCACAGCAGAAAAGCCGGGTATCTGCAAGGGCACTTCTCCAAGAGAAGTGCATGGAAATGCCTGCTGCTGAAATGCATTCAGGCGGTCTGCTGTGGCCACTCCAGAGAAACTCCTACAGGATTGTTCACAAAAGAGGAAAGACTGCAGTAAAGCAATCATGCTGGAGACTCCTACTGAGTGAAAAGGTAAGAGGCAACATTCACGACTTGGTCACTAATTAATCACAACACATGCTGGATTTTATTTATTTATCTATTTATCTATTTATTTATTTATTTATTTATTTTTATGGTGCTAAAGATTAAACCCAAGGTCTTACGAATGCTAAACGAGTACTCTATCACTGGTGGGAAATTGTTGAAAACACAGAGTCTAAACAATTCTATCTACTCCATCGAAAGTTTAAAAGAATAGGGGATGGCTCAGCTCATAAAACACTTGCTTCCGAATCTCAAGGTCCTAAGTTCGGATGCCGAAAGCCCATGTAAAAAGCCAGATGTTGTGGCTCATCCACATAACTGCAGAGATAAGGCTGCAGAGAGAGATAGATCCCAGAGGCTCCCTGAACCACCACCAGTCCAACTGGAACAGTATACTTCAGGTTGAGTGGTAAGACCCTGTCTCAAAAATAAATAAGTGTAAAAGAGGAAGACACCTGAACTCCATCTCTGGGCTCCACATTCAAGAATAGTCACACACACAAACACACACACACACACACACTCACACAATGGAGACTGTCTCAGTAGGCATTGAGAGCACAGGAGAGGGGACAGAATCTGTCTGTATGGAAAGCAGCCTATTCAATCTGAATACATTCTTGCAAGGATCCTTATAGCAGATGCAAAGTCCCTGAAAGCAGAAACCTCGACTGCCTTCTCCTGAGACAGACATCCATTACCTCAAGCCACCAAAACAGCGTCCCCTGCAGGGCCCTGATGCAGAAAGCTCCCAGTGGTAGACAGAGAGCAAGCCTGAAGCAGAAACACTACTCATTGTGCACCCAGGACCTCTCCAGCTCTCCTGACAGCCTTCAAAACCAGCTGAAGGGAAAGCAGACCCTCAGAAGCAAGATTCTGGATCTCCTCTGAAGTCTGGAGCCGTCCAGATGAGGAGCAGAGCCTAGAAGGCAGATCTCAACCTGGTATCCTTCCCCAGCTGCAGAGCTCAACCAGGAGACGGCATGCCATTTTTAATGTTCCTACCAAGAGTGCCCCCCACCAAGCCCCCACCACTTCTGCAGGCAGATTAGCTTTCAAATGTGAGCAGGGACAAAGCTGGCTCAGAAGACTTAACTCTGCCCGATAGGTTTAGCCCGGCTTCAAAGCTTCCTCACTGGAACCAAAGGAGCAGGCACATCTCAGTGGGGGAGGGGAGGACCAGCACAGGGAGGGAAAAGGGAGCATGGCTCTAAAGCCAGATTACTCACCAGGACAGCTTGCAGCCAAGTTACACAGCAAGACCTGTCATGGTGGCCACCATCAAAAAAAAAAAAAAAAAAAAAAAAAAAACCCACACACAAGAAACACACTGAAGAGTCTATCGCCATCGTCTCCCTTGCCTGGATCCCAATCTCACCTGGTCACCTAGCTCCTATCAAAATCCAAGGGCAAGGGCAACTTGCTTAGCTCTGATAGCTCTGTAGCTGGTCTCTACTAAGCAATACTTAGTGTAGTTAAGTGTCTCCACTGAGTGCCCACTGTCTTCCTATGTGTGGCTGACTCCGTGGACCTCTGAGCAGCTCAACAGGATGGCTTATAAGTGCTCAATAAATGCAGGCTTCACTCCCAGACCACAGAGCATCTATCTGTCCTTTCAATAGAAAAAAACAGAAAACCCACATGTTTCGCTGACTGTGTCTTATAAACCAAGGAGAAAGAAGGGAAGCCTGTAGCTCCTTTTAAGTTCTTTTCCTTTCTGATAGGAGAAACATTTCAGAGAATAGGGATTAAGAGTATAGCTGTGAGGCAGCAGGGAGAGGAAAGGCTACGTCAAGTCAGGATGCTGGGTCCAGGCCTGTAGCTGCCCACCCTAACGTGTTGGGGAGGCAGGCAGCCCCTACCTACACAGATCCCACCCTTGGCAGCCCTGGGTTCAAGTGCTATACACAGGACAGGACAGATGACCTCTTGATTCCATGACTTCCTGGCCTAAGCAAACTGATCTGCCTTATCCTTACCAATTGGAGGCTCCTGTGCATGGATCGGGCATTCAGCAAATAGTTGTGGAGTGAGTGAATGGACTCAACTGGGACCCAATACCCTACTAAGCCATAGAAAGCCTGCTGCCAAGTTCAGCCAAGGGCAGCCAAGCACAGGAGGTAAGAGCAGCCAGTGTTACTCAGGGGTAGAGGCCTGTTGGGGTTTGCTGGGGCCAGGCCTGGCTGGGCTGGGTAAGACTGCGGGTCCCAGAGCTCTTTCCATTTCATCTGGGGATTTTTCAATCTCTCCCCTCCTCCTCTTCAGTCCTTCCTGATTGACAGCAATTGCTGGCTCTGACATGATTTAAAAATAGATATTAAGACCAGGAAGTTTAATTTTTAATGCTTTGGAAATGAACATGGGGCTGGCATTCCTTCACAGCCATGCTCCAAGGGTCTCTCAGTGTATCTGCCAGGCCCTTCATCTTGCTGCTTGACCTCAACAGCCAGACCTGACCCCACCCCATATCCAAAAGATCTGCTTGTAAGCAGCCTCCTGGGGAATCTTCCCTCATTCCCGAGCACTATGGGAAATCCCTAATCATCTCCCCCGTGCTGCCTGCTTCCCCTGCTTCGCCTGCATCTCCTGCATGAAGAGATGAGCTGAGGCCAAGTCTCAACCTAACTGCTTTCTAGAATCCCTCAAACCAGAAGGTAGCGCACAGATTGGCTATAGCACTATAGGTTTCCTTAATTCACTGTGCACACACCTTAGTCTAGAGCCTACAAAGGCACTTATGGTGTGGCCATGCCAGTAAGGGCTGTGTGTGGCTAAGGCAGTAGAGAGCCTACTCTGGCCACCTGTACCCAAAGACAGCAAACAAGAGGAGCCTGACGTTCAGGAAGATTAATCAAGAATCCCCCCTAGCATTCAACCTGTGGCAGCTCCATGTCTTCCTTTCCCTCGCTCTAGCAGACACACTCAACACTGCCTTCTCTGCTACTAATTGGCCTTTCTAAAACAGGAGCAATTCACAAGGAATAGGCTTCCAAGGGGGCCAGGGTGTCACTGTTCTGCCAGCCATGACTTAAAGTGATAGGACAGCTCTGCTGGCAAGTATGAGGAGTGACTTATCCCGGAGTGGCAACTAGGGTCCTCATCTGCCCCAGCCCCTCCATCTCAGACAGAACTGGATTCAGGCTGGGGGGAACTGGGCTGGGATCAGGATTTGATGGCCAGAGAAAAAAAAGGTCATGTGGCCCCAGCATGCAGAAATGCCTCTTGTAGCCCTCCCCTCATCCCTTTCCCCTTAGCAAAAGGGTATTCCAGAATATTCACTTAATCTCTGCTTGGAATATTCTCCCAGGCACTCCTGACAGGATCCAGAGGTCCATAGGCTAAAACTGTGTAGACTACAGGCCTCTTATTCCTGACCATCAAGAAGCCAGAATTCTCTGTGGCCCTGAGAGAGAGTGTGTGTGTGTGTGTGTGTGTGTGTGTGTGTGTGTGTGTGTGTGTGTGTGTGTAAAGGATCATGAAGAGGGGATGGCCACCGATCCCCCTTCATTCTCTTCATCTATGTCAGGCCCCAAGAAAAGCTGCCCTCCTGGGTGCCCCAGGCTCCCCTGGTGCACTGGGCTGCCTACCAGGCTAGAACTGTCTGACTGAAGCCAGCATGCCAGGAACAGACCTGGACCCCCACCAGCAGGCAGGCGCCCAGCAGCCCGGGAGGCACCTGCCCCTTTCTTAGTAAGAGGGAGGAGCATGAACAGCACAGCCCCACTCAGTCCTGCCCAGAGTGACGTCACCAGAACCTCACCAATGCAACTGTGCTCAAAGTTCCTCCCAGTGGTGAAGAAGCAGGCAGCCAAGGGGGCTGCAGCATAAGCCCACCAGAACCACAAGGAGCCAGGACTCCCCTAGAGGCTCCATTATATAGAGGGTGTGGTATCACGTCTGGGGGACTACCAGCGGGCTCTGGATCCATGAGAAACTCTCTATTGACTGTAGAGTCAAGTTCAATTCCAGTCCTCAGAAAACAGCCTCTCTGGACCACGGCATTAAAATGTGATAGCTACATACAACTAATGCCTGATCTCAGTGGGCTGAGCTTGACCCCCTCCCTCCCGCCACCGTCTTCATTTCCTCCTGTGCTCCACACTCGGTGTGCAACAGAGTCCTCCCAGAAAGTCCTCCTGGGAACCCTGTGCATCCTCCCTACCATGCTGTCTCCTCTCCTTCAGCACTTCCACCTGTTCCACCCTCCATCAAGCTGAGGGTCACCTGCCTAGAGGAGGTGCTCACCTGAGTACGGCATGAGGACCCACCCACCATCCCCACATCCCTCCAATTCCCAGAAAGCACTGGCAAGTACATGGGGGAACCATTCTCCTTCTGCTAGATTCCCAATCCTTCCCCATCCGCACCTGACTTCAGCATCTCATGTGGTAGTGGCATTTAAGAAATGTGTCTTTGAAACTCGACTTGCCCTAGTTTGTGGTTTGTCGTAGGAATTCTGAAAATACTAAGTAATTAGAAAGTCGGGGAATGGGATAGTGAAACTCTCTTCTCTTCTAAAGAAGAGTTCTAATTAGGAGCAGGATGTAAGCTCTCTCACTTCTAACTTCATACTAGAAAGGGCAGGTGCATCCACAAACAGCTGCCACTATTGTAGAAAAGATAAAAGTATTCGGTTTATTATAAACATATTCCAGATCCATGCTGTGTGCATGACACAGCCTACAAAGAGGTCCCCCTGCCCCAAACCAAGCCAGAATCATTCTGAAGGCATCACAAGCAGTTATACCGACTGTGGCCAGCAGGCGGCGAGACGAGAGTGGCCAGGAGCCCAGGCTGCTGATGAGAGTCACTGGTCAGAAGGCACTAAACATCTATGCCCACAGAGTCTTCGTATAATAAATATGCGTGCAGTGGGGCAAACCAAAAAGGGAGGATGGAACTATGAAATAGTAAAGAGAAGGCTGGATCCAACAACAAACATGACAGCACGTGTGTAGACCGAGACACCAGGGAAACAGACACAAGTACCTGAGGGACACAGATCCTGGCAAAGGCATGTAATGAGCATACGGCACTGGCCCACAAGACGGAAACAGAGTAATTCTTAACATTCCAATGGTTCTTGTCACCAGAAAGTGAATTAGAATATCTGACCCAGCTTTCCTAAAACTCCAACCACGTGACTGGTAACACTAATTACAGCACCTTCTCCCTGACCCCCCCCCACTATCCCACCCTCACCTATGAGAATACCCACCTCACCTCAGACAAGTCTCACAGGAAAAGAAACTGACGCACTCAGGGTCTCCTTGACCCCCAGGGTATCACAGAGCTAAGACAGTAAGGACCGTGAAGAAGACCATCCATTCTAACAGCCTGGACTGGAGAAGAAGCCCCAATCTTAAGGGGCACTCGAGTCACTCAAGGTCACACAAGACTCTAACAAAGAACATAAGGCAGATGAGACTCACACTTCTTCCTTCGAAGCCTAGAGCTTCCTTTTCCTTCTCCAGAAAAGTTGCCCTCTCCACACACACACACACACACACACACACCCAAAAGTTTTTCTTAAAAGTGCATCACTCCACAGGAGATGCGTACTACTGCCATGCAGCCTCGCTGAGGACGTCTTTCTCCTGCCCCCAGGCTCCTCCTGGACCATGCTTGGCAGCTGACGGCCTCCAGCCAGTGGCAGGACAGAACCTGGGGACGAGCCAAACATCTGTGCTGAGTAGTCTGAGCTCTGGTGAAGAAAGACGGAGGCAGTAGTGAGGACGAAAGAAGCAGATATGAATTAAGTTTTCATCCAGTTTGTGTTACTAGGAAGTACTTGTGCACACACGGTCACCAGTATCACACACACGAGACAGAGGATATTTCCAAGCCAGCCCATCCACTGATACTTTCTCTAGAAAAATTCATCTCCCTTTGTCCTTTTGCTTATCCTGGAGCCTCCTGGAGCCTGGGAAAGTGCAGACAGACTGCTGGCTGCTCAGTCCACAGCAATCCCTCAAAAGCAGCAGCCTGCCCCCATCCTGCATCTTTGCTTCCTCCTCTTCTTGAGAGTCACCTAAATGAGGAGGAGACTGTGACCTCCACACCCCATCCCACTCCCACCATGCTACAGACTGTGCCTGCTTTCCGGAGCAATAGAAGAAACTCAGAAACCATCCTCACTGTCCCCCACCAACACAGGGGAACAGCTGCAGGGTCTGACCCACACCCACGGATGCAGGTTTCCCCGGTGCAGGTACTTCAGCGTGCCTTTCCTTAGGAGAGAGGGAGGCAGTGGCAAACTTTGCCAGCTTCCTAGGAGCAGAGCATGTCTCTCCTGGAAGACTGACAAGTTGAAGCCTCCATTCAGCCAGGACTAGAGGGAAAAGGAACAGAAAGCTGCAGGGGGTGGGAGGGTGCTGCAATTTTTAAAAGCACTTACCTTTGGGCAGAGAAGGATAAGATAGAACGAGGAGGAAGCAGAGGATATTCATAGTGTGGAAAGCAAGAAGGAGCAATGGAAGACTCAACGGTAAGGACTTACCCAGAATATCAAATTGAAGAGGAACATCATGTACTTCAAGCAGCAGAGACAGCCTCTGGCCATGTTGCACTTCTTAAATTCTAGGAGGAACACAAAGGACAGGTCCAGGTAAAACACCACGTACTTGCTGCCTTTGGGCGCATTGTACTTGTCAGTCTTAATGCCGGCCTCCGTGCGGCTCTGACCCCGCGAACCCGCGGTGCCGTAGAAGGCGCCAGCCGTGAAGCCGCGGCCGAACGGGCGGCCAGAGGTGGACGGTTTGGCAAAGTCCGAGTCCTTGCTGTCCAAAGATGGACTCCGGTGGATCGAAGAATCCTCGCTACTCGACTTCTCCATGCTCGCCTCGTTCCCTGGGGGCACGAGGGGCGGGGGGCATTGCTCCCAGAGTGGGACGGAGGGGGCACCCTGATCGGGCACGGGTTCTGAGCGAGCGGGCTGTTGGAGCTTCGCACGCCCCCTCTCTGCACCCGAGAGCACTAGTGGAGCAACCAGCTGCCGGAGGTTCACTGCCTCTGGGACGGCGCCCTGCTCCCAGCCTTAGCCCGCTAGCCCGGGAGGGCTCTGCGGCACCGCTATAAGCACGCTTGGGGAGCCAGCTCGCCTGCGTAACTAGGCTTCTTTGGGGAGGCTGCAATTTGACTGCTCTTTCCCGGGCGGCTGCACCACCGACCGGACGCTGCACTCGAGGCGAAAGGGCGCCCGGGATCCAGGCTCCGCGGGCACGCCTCTTCCAGCGCGGAGCCCCACCACTTTGCGGGCGCTCGGCCTCCCTTGCTCCGCGACTTTGCGGAGCCGCTGCCGGCTCTGGGCTGCCCGGGTGCGCCACGGGCGGAGAGCCTCCGGATCCGCTGCAGCTGCAACCGCTGGGCTTGCCCTGCGAAATCCCAGCCCTGACTCTCGACTCTGAAATCGCCTAGAGCCCCTTCCCCGGGCTCTGGGCCCCGCCCCCTGCTTTGCATCCGACCAATGGGCTGAAGGTCTGTCTGGCTCCGGTAGGGGAGCTACCCCCCTCCCCAATGACACAATATCTTTAATAGGATTAGCGGTCTGCTTGTGTGCCTAAACTAGTGTGCTCAGAGCCCTTCTAAATGTCAAGGGCTCAGTGGCTGGGAATGAACTAACACTTCCATGGGAAAGCACTGGTCTCTTGCCCCAGAAAGGGCCGCTAGTAGAGGGGGAGAACTGGAGACACCAAGGAAGCCATAGGATAGGTCTGGAGAGAAAGGCTGGAAGGGAAAGAAACAGCGGCCACTACCAGGCTGGCCTCCGCCCCCTACGAACATCGGCCTGTCTAGCTTGGGGCACATGGTCCCAAGCAGTATCTTTACAGACACACTAGACACACACACACACACACACACACACACACACACACACACCACGCTTTTGCACATGTGAGAATGGCTACTGCGCACCGGTAGAGGGACCGCAGCAGAGACGCAAGGTGTAGGAAAGCGCCCTCAGGCCTCCGCGGGGCGCGCCGCCCTCCCTGCCCCCCTCCATGCGCACACGCACGCGCGGCTCCGAGAGACTCCTGCAGCTGCGCAAGCCCCCGCCTCCGCGTTCCCGAGTGGGACGGCGGGCTGCAAGGGGCAGGCGGCTCAAGTGGGGCATTGCTTTTGCCAGCAGTAGAGCAAGGTAGCAATGCCTCTGGTCACACCCGGGTCCTCTCGGAGCCGAGGTCAGAGAAAAGACTAGAGGTATGTGTGCCTGCCAGGGGAACATCCAAAACAGCCCTTGATCCTCTTGTAAAGCACTGCAATGAAGACAGCCTCCCCTGGGCTTATGCAGAAATCTGCATTGCTGACCTGGGGCCACCATGGTTCGCAAATGATAAAAACTAGAAGACTGGAGGGGGCGGGGGACAGAGACCGAGTGTCTCCTTTGTGCAGTGGGAGCTAAGTTTTACCAGGCTCCCAGCATCTAACAAGGAGCTCAGGCTCTGGAAGGCGATCCATAGGGATGGTTAGATGGATGAATCCATGCCCTTCCTAGGAGTAGAGATGTCTACCCTGGAGCCCTCCACCCTCTATCCTGAGCCCCAAGGGGGAGCCCTTGAGGAAACACAGGAGTGCTACTGCCTGCCCTCTGGGCAGCACAAACTCTAGTTAGGATAGAAAGTTACTGGAGGCACAGATAGACTCAGATGGCTGTGGCTGTGCAGAGGGGGGATAGTGATTCTAACTAGGAGGACTTCACCTTCACTTGTCTTACCCCACCCTAGAGGTGAGAACTCTGAGATCTGTTGTGACACTTCTGGGTCCCTAGAGCCCAGCAGCAAAACTCTGTGTGAACAACCACCACTAACATCACTCCAATGGTCCTGGGATATTGTCTGCAGAAAAAAAAAGAGCAAATGTCTAGCTGGGTCCTGTGGGAATACGAAGCAGTCTGACCAGGAAAGCTAACGTCTCCTGTCCTCTTCAGCCTCACCTGCCTGCTCCAGGATACAGGGTTACAACTTCTCTCTTAGAGCATTACTTCTGGTGGGAACACTCAACAGCTGGACTAGAGTCAGGAGAGCTGCTCTCCCCTGGCAGCTCGTGCCTGGTTGGCCACCTTTCCTCCTGTCAGTGTGGAGTCCAGGATACCCAGGTGTGTTATGTGTGAAGTGAACCAACAGGGGTGAAACCAGTCAGAGCAGACAGGGTCTAAACACAACATGGTACCAGTATATCTCAGGTGGAATGAGGTGTCCCCAAGGGTCCCCATGCTAGCCCCTACATTGTTAATCTTTTCCCATCTCTTCTACCTAGCTCACACCTGCACTGGTCACACCAGTCTCTCCTGGACTGCCCCCATCATTGTGTCTGATCAGAAATGAATATATACCTCCAGGGCTTGGGACCAGAAAGCCAGGTGCTAACAGGCAGGCAAGAGAAGAAGACTGTCCAGTGTCATGGCCCTGTTCCCCCTGGTCACGCTTGTCAAGGCTACAGTGAAGTCTCACTGTGACACCTAGGCTGAGTCACTATCAGACTAATAAGGGAAAATGCAGTTCACCAGCCCTTACATTCACCAGGCTGACCCTACCACATAGGTGTGGTGGCCGTTATGTTTTATGGAAAAGGAAACGGTAGGCTTGGGTAGCTTTCTAAGCCCAGTGTCCTCCTCTCTTGGATTTTAAACACTTGCTGCCTTTGGCAGTCTTCCAGTCTAACAGAAAAGGCACAAGAGGGAGCCTGAGGTAGCATGTCCCGATTTGGGGTTTGGGGTGGGGTCATTAGGTACAAGGATGCTGAATTAGGGGAACAGGGAGGAAGATGGCTGGGGTGGTACTCTGGACAGGACAGGTAATAAGCAAAGGGCTGTAATAAAGGATGGAGAGAGAGAAGTACAGAAGAATGCAGTGAGGAAGACTTTACCCTGTCTTAGGACAAAAGCAGATGGAGCCAGAGCAGATGGAACCCGATTGCACCCCTCCCCTTGAGGAAACCATCCACTAGTAACAGGTCACTATGGGCAGGCTCCTGAGCATAGATACCAAGATGAATGGGACAACCCAGGCGTCCCAGGAACTCACCAGCTAGCTAGCTCTGGAAACCAGCCTTCTATCCTGGCTCAACTTGTCCCCAGGGAAGTCTAACAGAGTGATGCAGAGCCCACACAGCAGGTGAGCTGAGCGGGGAGCTGGCCTGTGGCCCTGCCTTGGACCAGGGCTTTTTGAAGTGGGTAGGGGAAGAAGGTCCTGAGTGTGGCCCACTCGGGAAGCAGTTGAGGGGACAGGCCTGGGTGAGAACAGGGGTTACTTTGCAAGCTACTTTGAGTACTTTGAGAAAGTTGGAGCCTGTGGCCACCTTGGGGCTTAGTCACCTATGGCCACCATGGGGCCTGGGAAGTTGTGCCTGGCAGCAGGGGAACAGAGAGACAGTGAAAGGCTAGCACTGGCTGCTGCAGTTCCTTAGATCTGGGATTCGGGAAGCTATTCTCCCAGTCCCCTCAATCCTCCACAATCTATCAGGTCCAGAAGAGCCTGAAGGCACATGGGCTGCCTTGAGGGGCTCTCTGCATGCAGACCAGTTTTCCCTCTCCCCCATGCTTTTTTTTTTTTAAGGAAAAAAAAAAAGAAAAGAAAAGAGTACAGCAAGTACAGAATTCTCAAAGAAGGGCAAGAAAAGAAAATGTGAGAAGCCGGCATTCCAGAGCTGACTGGCAGCCAGGAGACAAGGGCTTCCCGAGAAATGCCAGGCACTCTGTGCCTCTACAGAACTTCCCAGGCTCCAGGTGAGATAGGGGCTCAGTCTCCCACGTTTTCCTCACCAGGTGTATACCTTCTGGCTCAAGCTGCCCCCCCCCCCGCCCCTGTATGTGACAGTGTGTTTCAGCATCTCACAGCCCTAAGCTTAGCCATGAAACCAGACTAGAAGGGAGACCAAGGTGCTGCTTGCGGTGGTCAGGAATAAGCTGGCTGGGCAACCACTGTAGAGGGCAGGTTCTCGCCCCAGGTTCTAAACTCCACATTTGGCATCTTTGGCTGTAGAAGTAACTGTCAAGAAAACTCCTTAGGATTGAGTGACTGGTGAGTAGCCGGAGGCCCACCTTCCAGAAGTCTATATGGAGACTCCGTAGGCAGGGGCCATTCACCTATTTGCTAAGGAAGCAAAAACACAGCTGGAATTTGTATTCACAATGGAGGCTAACAATGACTGTGAAGAGGTAGAGAGCGGGGAGCTAACTAAAGCTGGGCACACACTACTCCTCCAGTTATCCCAGCTCTGGGGAAGCTAGGTCAGGACAAGCTAGGCTACACAGTGAGGCGGGGATGGGGCAAGGAGGGAGGGAGGGAGGGAGGAGGAAAGAGAGTTTAAAGATACTTTTTATTTGTAAATCTGCTGTGTGTGTGTTTCCTAAAACTAATGAGGAAAACAAATAAGGTTTGCCTCGGAGGGGGGGCTCATAGTTCTAAGAAGGGATGAATTAATTGTTTAGTTCATATCACAAATCAGGGCAGGCTGCATCTTCTAGAGAGTGGCTCTCTCCCTCCAAGTCCTATATTGTACATATTACCATGACTCACTTGCTTCAGGTCCCTAGGCCTCTAAAAGACAATAGTGGTCACCTGGTCATCAGACACACACACACACACACACACACACACACATACACACACAGCTGCCCCCAGTGTCTGCCACAGCGACTACCACATGGTAGCTGCCTAGATGAAAAGAAAGGCTACCATGCCCAAGCTACACAGTTGAGCTCCACGTTCATTCACCAAAAGGATGGGATCCAAGCCAAAATCTATGGCATTGTTCCTGGAAGGGAGGCTACCTGAGGACATCAGACTCTGATGAGGCAGTCCAGGAAACACCCAGCAAAGGATGGTAGAAATGTCATGATGTTAACTGGTATACTCATAGCCATCACCCAATACACGGCATGTCCTTGAATGGATGGGTAAACAGGCAGTAAGTTACCCTATGGGTCCACATAGCCATTCTGGAAGATGAGTCCAGAGACAGGAAGGTGGGAAAAGTAAAAGAGACAGGAGCAAGACAAGACTGCCCCTGGCCTGCTGCCTGTGCTGAGTGTATGGAGCCTGGCAGAGGGGCTCCAAGGCCAGGGCAGACAGGGACACCTCTGCCTGCAACTCAGTCCCAGCAACTCATGGGAATGGCATAGTGTTACATGCCAGGCTTCAAAACTCAAGAGCAAAGCTACTTCTGGCTGCTCCAGAGGCCTGACTGCTGGGGAAGTGTCATGATTCAGAGACCCTTCAGTGGCCATCAGCACCCCAAGGAAGCCAAGGTATGCTAGGTACCTCTGGGCAACTCAGGCACCTTACTTAGCTCCTAAGTAACGGGACCACAGCTATGGACCAGTTCACTCCTGACCTAGCCATGAGCACTGAAATATGGCTTATGACCTCAAAGTTACAGGGACTGTCACAAAGCCAACCTCCACCAGTTCACAGCAGACATCTTTAGGGACTGAGTCATCTGGGCCAGGATCTATGAATAAGAATGGAGAAGGCCTAGCTGTTTCCATATACCTAGTCCCTCCCAAGTACAGGGAACAGGTCTAGTGAGCGTGCTACATGCAGCCACCTGGGCTATGGGCCTTTGCAGACCTAGAGGAGCTGGAATGGGCACTCCGCTGTCCTGGGTCTCAGCTTCTCATTTCGGCTGGAAACTGAGAAAGCAATGCATACTTTCCAAGCTGCAGGTAAAATCTGAGACCTGAGGTAATATATAATTGTAATACATACAGCACAGAGTCGGGGCCATAGAAAAACACCCAGCTCACTGGGGTATCATGATCGTGATCAACAATGATTATAGAAAACAGAGTACCCATCAATGATTATAGTAAACAGAGTACCCATCCCCGTCTGGTTAGGCTGGGGTTAAACATAGAGAAACCAGACACCCCACCACCAACATGCAATGTCCTGTGACCTTGTTTGTAAGACTGAGAACATCAGTTTCTCCCCTGACAGCTGGTGATACCTGGGGGCCCACTTGGTCCTCGCCTGTCTTCAGAGTCCCAAGCACAGATATATAAGACCCCTCCCGTCCATCCTCTCCATGTGGCTGTCACAGGCATCTTAGATTTCACATCCCCCACAGAGATTGACTCACCCAACTCTTCCCTTCTTGATGAATGGCCTGAATGTTTAACACACTGTCTAATCCAGAGCCCCCACCCTCATCCCAGACTCCACCGTGCTCCCTGCCAGTCCTCCTCGGTGTCTCTCTCCACATCCTACGATGCTACAGACACTGTAGTCCATCTATGTCATTATTCCCAGGGACCTGGACAACCCTCGGCAGAGCCCCCCAGGTCCAGCTCCAGACACATCACCTTACCCAAGCCTCTCTGCTTTAACCCCTGCAGTGCTGTCTCATTCTAATCGTGTGCTCCTGTGAGCGGACAACACACATGTGAACATGTTTGCTCAATCCAAAGTCTTAAAACATTTAAAAGCCAGCCATGGCGGTACACACTTGTAATCCCAGCACTCAGGAGATGCAGACAGAAGGATAAGGAGTTCAAAGCCAGCCTTGGCTATATAGGGAGTTTGAGGCAGTCTGGGCTGCATGAGACCTTGTCTCAAAGTTTGTAAAAAGCCTTCAAGGTCCAGTGGACCCTGCCTGCCCCGCCAGCACATTCCCAGCCACCCTCTCCTGCTCTCAGGCTCCAGTAAACACTCCAAGCTCTGTCCTCTTCTCTGAGCTTCCGCCCCTGCTGTTCCTTCTTCTTGTGCGCCCTACACCATCCACTGCCTGACTCCACTCGTCTCCTCAGTAAGTCTCTGGACTCTTTCGCCAAGGTCTTTCTTCTGGCTTTCTGGGTTGCCTACCTGTGGCTGCTAAGCTCCCCTGACTACTATGTCCCCAGAGCACAGTCTGGTTCCAGGCTGCTTCCCTCGCATTACACCGACCCCAGAGAGACTTCAGAGTTAAAGCTCAGTTTCCTGGTCTTGCCTACCCCTGACCTGTCTGATCAGTCTGTGACCTGCTGAGAGCAAGCATCCTCTCTGTCCCCCAGCCAGGCCCTTCTTTTATCCTCAGGTCAATCAATCACCTCCCGGTTGGATGCTCTATAAAAGCCTGGTGCGTGAGGCATTGTAGTGGACAGGCAGATGGACCTGAAGCTCCACACATGGCCATACTGGGCCATTCAGTCCCAGGAAACGAGGGAGGAAAATGAAAGAAAGCATTTGTTATTAGTACTTATCGAGGAGGGCAGGTGGCTTCGGAAGAATGAGATAAGGCACATGGGCCGACACAGGCAAGCGTGATGAAGCTGAGGTTTATTGCCATGCACTAGCGGAAATTTACTGACCCAGCAAATCTAATATTCCCAAACCACTCCATGGAGGACAGAGACTTGCCGGCTGGGGCGGTGCTCTCTGACCCAGCATCCAGCCTGCCAGCAAGCTGCCTTTACAGCTGGGACCTTCTGCTGACTTCAGGGGCTACTGTCTTCTGTCTCTCACCTCTGTTTCCCTCTACTGTGCCTGGAGGCTATAGGGATGGTGCTGGAGTCGCCTGGGGGAGACAGAAGAGAAGAAGCACTCAGCAATGCTCTACAGATAAGAAGATGGAAATGAACCCAGATGTCTGCCCTGCACAGAAACCATCAAAGGTAGTCATGTGTGTTTCATCTCCATTGAAGGGCTAACGGTGCCCATGAGCCCTGTTGCATGTCTGTGAACTCACACATTTCACGGTGTACAAGTCACTGTAGGGTCTCAGAACCTCTGGGGTCACTCTAAGGAAAAAGGTATAAGCAGGAGCTGTCGTTTGGTTCTTTCTCTCCTCCCTCTTCAGGCTGGCTCAAGTCACTGAAGGTGCCTCCAGCCGGAAGTTCATCCTGAAAGCATTCAGTGCTCCCTAAACCTCCAAACAGCTTTCCTCATGTCAAGCAGCACTTGAAACCTCCAGCAGTTCTAGAAAGTCTTTCCAAAGTTTTAGATTGAGTCAACAGAAATTTATCCCTGTTGTGGCCCAATCAAACTGGACATATGTCCAACCATGACCCACTAAGCTACGCTTCCTCCACACATGCCCAGAATTCAAGTTCTGTATGCACGCGCTACTCTGAAGGCACAGGCACACACGTACTCTCTGCCACCAGCTCCCTTCCTGTTACTGCCTCCTCGGGCCAGACTTCTGCCTGGGCTCCTACTCATCCTGCCATGTGCTGAGCATCATTTCCCCAGGGCAGAGTCATCGTACATGTCTGTGACACCCATAGTACTGTCCACTGCCTGCCTGGTGTGCCTTTACCTCAATGGATGCCTCCATACCATCTGGCCTCCTCTGCAGGCCATGCATCTATAACCACCTCCAGAAATGATACAAGAGCTCAAATGTCCATCCTGGACTCTGTAAGCCTCCGTGTGTCCAGGTGGCTGTGCATTACTCATCCCTCAAGCTCCGGCCTCAAGAGGTCTTCTAATATCCCAGCCAGACCAGACACCAGTGCACACCTGCTCTGCCCTTCCCCTACTGTTGTCAGAAGAAATGCCAGCCATACCCATGGTTGGTTGGACCCAGCAGTGACAGGCATTTTGCAGCCACCTCCCTCCTCCTCCTCCTCCTCCCCAGGCCTACATAGAATGAAAGCCTTGACCTATCCATCGTTCAACAAAGGCACCCATACCCCACCCATCTCCTGAAGAGATGGGCTTGAAGCAAGCACTCCGAGACTGAGGGCCAGACAGAAGAAGCAGGGCCCTAGCTGCTGTCCAGACTACTCAGGCAGGAGACTTGCAATTCCTGAGCATCGAGCATGTGGTGAATGAATGACTAAATCAGTGAGTGAGTGAGTGAGTGAGTGAGTGAGTGAGTGAGTGAGTGAGTGAGCGAGCACACTTATATTTTCTTACCCATGTTATGAAGCTGACTGTGATCATGAAGGACAGATGGATGATCTGGGAATTTTCCTACCTACCAGAAGGCACTACCCTTCAGAACAGCCATTCACACTCACACTCCAGCTGACCAGCACATCATAGGAGTGTGACAGAAACAAAGGAAACCCTGCATAGGCTAATCGGCCACTAGAGTTCCTCAGCACCCTCAGAGTACCCATCCTGGGTTTGCCACCTTGATGTCATCAGGGAACATCCCTGCTCAGTCTGTGTCTCGAGAAAGAGTGGACATCTGCCGTCCACTGTGAGTGCTGAGAGGCCCTGCTCACAGGGGAAGAAGGCTACAAGACAGTGGCTTGTGGAGGGAGGCTTGCACAAAGTCCTAGTGGGAGGAACGCAGAGGGAGGGGTAGTTCCAGCGCAGGGATGGCACAGGCAAAAGCAACATTTCTTAGGACTCGTTCTTTTTAAGGGACTTTCATACTTCTGATCGTATCTGATCCTCACACCAGACCCCTGCGAGATAAGCCGGCAATGTATCCCAAGTTCTGAATGAGAAATGAGTTTGCAAGAGCTGGGTGGAATCTACGTCTCCTGACTTCTAAAACAGACCTAGCAGCTTTATCTGAGAACAGTGTTATCTGAAGCTATGCTTCTGTGTACCAGGCTGGCCCGCACAGAGCCAAACTTCACACCCATCCTGCACACACACACACAGAGGAACAAAGGAAAGGAAAGAAGCTGGAGTGAGAGGAAGCAATCCTCCCTTAGGATCACCAAGCTAGGACAATCATGGAATTTCCACATCCACTGCAACCTCAGGGGACACATGCAGCCTGCTATCCTGGGAAACATAACAGACCACTGCTTGCCCCAAACACCACCTTCATCACCTCTGTCCAGAGCCCCCTTTTTCCTTTCACACTTCACAGACCATGAACACAGACACTTTGCCAAATGAAAGCAAAGACAGGCCCTGTCCTCCAAAACCATGGTCCAGCAGAGTAGAGATAATAAAACTGCAATAGATACTAAGTGCTTACCAACCAGCCCATGGGGAAAGCCCTGAGCCACAATGCTTACCAATGGCTGCCACGGCCAATTGCAAACAACCCATTGTTTAACACCAGCTGGCAAATTCCCTGATTACTTACTGCTATGAAGCTCTCAACTGGCCATCTAAGCAGACTTCAGCAAACCACTGTAACAAACCCAGCCTCATCCAGCCCCGCCCTGCCACCACATCCTCCCACTAGAGTAAAAGTCTCAGTGGTTGGAGTTTGGGGCTTAGTGATGGAAGCTGAACAAGGTACAGGGAAAACAGGGCAGGGACCTTTCTCGGTACGCTGGGGCCTCCTCACAGAGACCATGAACCCCAGAAAGACAACTGCAGTAATCCTGTACCACGAGGCAGGCCAAGTCAGTGCTCTGTGCAAAACCCTACAGCTTCCCACGGCCCCCAGAGTAAAAGATGAAGTTCTTACAAAAATCAATCAATCTCTCCCTCCCTCCCTTCCCACCCACCCCCCACTCTGGCCATGCCACCCATTCTGTTCTCTTACTTCAGAGCCTGAATTCAGCCATTCAGTCTACCTGAGTACTCTTTCCTCAGAGCTCCACACCCCCAATTCGCCTGACCCTTAACCTTCATTCAGATGTCTCCTTCTCTAGGATGTCTCCAGCACACTCTCACCACCTTCTGCTTCCTCCGATTCACTTATTCTCCAAACACAAGGGAACATGTGTTTTTACTACAGAAATTGTTTATGATGTCAACCCACTAGAAACCACCTCTAGAAGGTCAAAGATGTGTCTGTTCTGTTCCCGGCCACATTTCCACAGCCAAGGACAGAGCTCTTCATGTATGTGTGTATATGTGGGGGAGTGTGTGTGTGTGTGGGGGGGGGGTTCTGCACATTTTTCTGCATCAGTGAATGAAGGCAGGCAGGCAGGCCTGGAGGTGGTTTCCCTTAGGTACCATCTTCATTTTCTTGGAGGGGACAGCTAGGCTGAAGGTTATTCCCTGCTCAGCAGAGACCCCAGATGCCCTGGCTCTTCCACTGGGATGTAGGACAGGTGTCCCCTGTCCTAGCTCTACACTTCACTTGCTTTCTTTGTTTAGGCTGTAATGGGGCCCCATATGGCTAACCCCAAGCAGCAGAAAGTGCCAGGGAGAAGGCCAAACAGGATGCCAAGCCTGAAGGCCTCCTCTAAGCTGCAGTGGGAGATCTGGGGTGAGGATTGATATGTTCCTCAAAAGGTCCAGAGAAGACAAGCCCTCTGAATCCCTGGACACCAGTTACATGCTTCCAGCCACTTTGATCCCCCATTCCCTACTCTGAACCAAGAAGAAACCCCCCAAATGTTCTCTACCCCAGTGGTTAGGGCCAAGCGGCTGCCCCATCATGCCTCGGGCAGGCTCCCCACATGCAAGGCGGACAGCTCATACTGCTATTTTAAGTTCTCCAGGCCCAGCTGTAGCACGTAGCCACAGCAGGCGGCCAGCCGGGACAGGAGATTGAGAAGCTAGGCCCACTGAGGGGGCTGACCTGAGAGTTACAGAGGGACTGGTCATCCCCTTACAACAGCCCTTGGTACAGAGACCAGAAACCCCCAGGCCACACCTTCTAACCTGCTGGTCTTGGGAACATGAGTCAGGGGCTGCCTTAGGCACACCCAGATTCCATTTCTGAATGTGACCCCAGTCTCCACAGCAAGAGGTCTCCTAGCCCCGCCCTAGAATTCTCAGAAGTTCCAAGGAAGCAAAAGCTAGCACAGCAGTCAGACAAAAACCCAGCCCCAAGAGATGAATTCTATAATATCTGAAACAACTCCCTTCCCTAACATGGCATTCTTCCCTCCCAGCATTGTGCCAGGTGTACACAGCCACACTCAACAAAGAAGTGTTGATTACATCTAAATACATTCTAACAAAGGTGAAATCTAGAGATAAGCTTTGTCATTATCATTTTTAGTGATGTCCTCTGACCTCACTGGACACCACTATCTAAGAATAAAGACTGAAGAACCAAGGGACCAATGAAATTTAGCAACAAAGCCCTGCCACTCATGGAACTGCACACCATGGCACCATCCTTCTGTAGTACATGGCAGCCATATTCCAACCTGTGCACCACCAAAAGATACCCGCATGACTGGAAGCTGGCTTAAGAAGGGATGGAGAAAGCAGGCACTCTGAACACAAGCTGTCCCCAGTCCAACCTCATGCTTCAGGACATCAGCAAAATCACTCCAGGCAGGACAGGTCACAGAGGCCTGGGGCCACCAGCAGCATCTTACAACTCTAATTGCCCAGTTTAAGCAGCATCAGCACCAGCGAAAGGGGAAGAGATAGCCAGCAGGTGCTGTAATTAGGGAGCTCTGGGACCTGGCTCCCTGTCACTGTCTACCTCGAGCCAGAAACAGCCACCCACACCTTAAAGGAATAGTCTCACTTTCTGGACTGAGGGAACAGTCCTTGTATTTCCCCTTCCCATCTGGGGCTCCACCCTATCCAGACAGACTCTTCTACACATACCTGCTAACACTTTACAAGCAATGACAGCAGCTCTGTGTATAGGAAGGTGTAACCTGGTCAGAGGGAGCTTCCTCGCATGACCCTCACAGAGTATCAGGAAGTAACTGCAGCAGACACCATCACTCCCAGGCAAAAAGACCTGCACCTAAGGCCTGCTGCACCTACTAGCCAGACCCACCTCCTCGGAGTCCTAGTCCAACACTCTCCACAATGCAGAGTGCTTTCTAAGCAGTTTCTCTTAAGTGTGGTTCCCAAGCCTCCACTTTTAGAACCTCAGAGTCATAGACAAAGTCCTGGCCCACACTGCTCCGGCTAAAGCTGGAGTATCTGGAGACTGGACCCTGACACAGCATCTCTGTTAATAAACTTTGCAGCTAAAATGTGCAACCATTTAAGGGTTGCTGCTTAGAAGGCTGTAGACCTGCTCTAACTGGCTCTCCCTCTCCCCACACATGCAGGAGCTGTGTCCCACCACCTCTAGAGAACTTTCTCCAGCTACAGATGCATGGGCAGAAGTTCCTCACTGTCACCCTCGATCCTGCTTCTGAAGGGGTTTGCATATAGGTCAAAGCAACCTCAAGACACTTCTGTCAGCCTCTAAAGTTATACCCCATTATGCTTGGGGATGAAAAGCCCCCCAAGGACTCAGGGGCCTGAACAATTGATCCTCTGCTGGTGGCAGTGTTTCAAGAGACCAGGGAGCTTTGGGAGATGGAGCCTAGCTGGGAGACATGGGGGCCATGTCTGACTCCAGCCCCACCTCTCTACGTCCTGAGGAGGATATTATGTAACCAGCTACTCTATACTTTTGCTGGGCTGGTCTTAAACACTCCTACCACTATATTTCTACTGCCATGATGGACTATATGTTGTTTCTTTCAGGTACTGTATCACCATGATAAGAAAAATAATTCAAAAATAAAGTAAATTTAAAAAATAATAATAACTTCTCCCATCTTCAAAACGGACATGTCTGTTAAAGTAACTTTGCTCAGCCCCACCCCCTGGGCAATGTGCCACCCCCCAAAGCTCACCCTCATCTCAACCCATTGGCTTATCAAAGGACAATCTCAGGGCCCTGACCTCTCCTCTCACTTTTACATACACTCTAACCCCTGGCAAAGGTCAACAAAAGAGATGAACACAGTACCCAACATAAGCCCAGGCAGCTTTCAACCTGATCTCAGACATCATCTATCTATAGCCACGCTGCTGATTCTCCTCCTTCTGCCTCTAACTCGGCTCCATCCTGGACAATCTGGCCACAGAGGTAATCGCATACTTTCACTAAGTACTCTACCAACCTGCCCCAATTCTCAGCTTCAATCAGCCCACTGTCCCTTGGCATGGAAGTTCCTCAGGCTGATGACCCAATTAAAGATCTTTCTTGTGGCCACAACACACAGCTCCTCCTGCACTACCCCGAGGTAACTGATTGCCTAGACATTTCAGGAGGGCACACTGACTGCAGGTGACTGTCAGCTGCAGGGAACAGGTCACTGCAAGTCTCCCTTAGCATCTACCCCACCTTTGTCATGAGCCACTACTCAGCAAGCAAGGATGGATGGATGGATAGATGGATGGATGAGTGGGTAGATAGGTGGATGGATGGATGGATGGATGGATGGATGGATGGATGGATGAGTGGATGGATTGATGGATGGGTGGGTGGATGGGTGGGTGGATGGGTGGGTGGATGGATGGATGGGTGGATGGGTGGGTGGATGGGTAGATGGATGGATGGGTGGGTGGGTGGATGGATGGATGGATGGATGGGTGGGTGGGTGGATGGATGGGTGGATAGATGGGTGGATGGAACCCAACCAACTGTTCTAAAGCAAATGCTAAGGAGCAAGAAATCATGGGAAGAAAGGCAGAATTGGTAAGTGACTCCTTCACTTAAGACCAACAAGGTTGACACTCAAGCACACCATGGTCCAGGGACCCCAGGGGTACGCTAACTGTATTCCTGACTCCCAACACCCAGAGTTTCTGTCTTCTGTCAGTTACCAGAATTAGCAAATGAGCAGTTTCCGCATCCCATCAGCAGGTCATCTCCTGAGCAGCAGCCGCCTGAGCTGTTAGAATTAATTGAGTAATTAACTTCCCACATCTGCACCCCTTTCTTTGGGCAGGAGGGGCTGGCAGATCAGAGGCCAAGGCTCTAGAGCCCACAGCTTCTCCACCAGCTCCAAGTTGCCAAAAACCCAGTCCACTCCTAACCACACACAGTCCCTCCTCACAGAGACTTCAAAGCCTTCTGTGGCCCCCTAAGACACATAGGCTTCTAACACACAAACACACATGGCGTGCGCACCTAGATATCTGTATCATGACAAGAACTACTCAGTCAACTTAGATTCTGGCTGTGGCTTGTTTTAAGCTCAGCCATGGATAGACATCACGGGGAACCTGGCAGATTCAGTCAAGGGGGCGGGTGGACAGAGTGTTGGGCGAAAGTCAGATCATAAAATGCATGGATCTTCTGGAGAGGCAGTGGAGACCAGAGGGAGGGCCACAGGAGAAGGGGCTGGAAGACTCACGTGTGAATCTAGGTTCTGCCTGTGAATGAGTCGCTTCACCTCTGTGGCCTTCAGTTTTCCTGCAGGCAAGGCTGGGCATCAACCCTGCCACCCCGCTGAGCTGTCCCAGGATGCAGTGGATTCATGGTATACTTACTTACCCTCTCTTCCCTCTCCAGAAATCCCAGAGAACAGCCACAGAGGGAGGCAGCAGTTACACTCTGCTCAAGCTCCGCTGGACTAGCCAGGTCACGCCTCAGTTTCCACTATCACAACACTTTCTGACTAAGCCCCACCTGCCTGCCTCTGCTTCTGCTTTAGGAAGGGAGTGTGGGACGTACAAATCAGTCATATCAGCGTTAAAGCCCCAGCTCTGTTCTTAAAACATCTTCCTTATCTGAATTCCCAGTAAATTCCTCACAGTGTGTATTATCGATGATCAACAGGCCAGTGGCGCTTGAGTTCAGTGCATGGCACAAAGTACAGTTAATAAATCGTGGAGAGTGACTGTTCCCATCCTAATTATCACTGGTTTGCTTCACGGAATATCCAGGTCCCAGGCTCTAACTGGAAAGATGCGAGCCTCAACACGGAGTTTACTTCTCTTCCCTTGCTGAAAAGAACATCAACATCAACAAGCTCTCTTGACTGGAAATCTAGAGAGAACTCTTCTCCCTTAGCTCTCTGCTTGCACTCCTGAGGAAGCCCCCAAGCCTAGCATCCATCCCCGCCCAACCCTCTCCACGACCACCGATCCCTGGTCATGCTTCATAACCCAACTGGAGATGATCACATACCCTGCCTGCACTCCCCCAGGTCCCTCCCTACTCTCTCATGGCTTTCTACTACACAAGCCTTTGCAATTGTCTTTCTGAGATAAATTTGGTCATAAGTTGCTTCAACTTAGAAAGCATTGCTTTTATTCCAAACTCAGGAGACCTTGAGTATATTCCCATAATCTGGCAAGTTCTTCCAATCAAACTCCTATGTGAGCTTTAAGACCCAACTCAAACCTCATATCTTCCCTGCTTGCTTCCTCCCGTTCTGAATTCCTTCTAGTTGGGCTAGCCAGTGTCTCTGTGATGGCACTTTTCACACTGTAGTGCCTGTGTACCTCGTGCCCCCTTTCCAAACAAGGCTCCTTGAAGGCAGAGCACTGTGCATTCTATGAGTCTCTAGCTCACCAACCTGGATTTGCTGACTTATTTATCCAGTGGGTTGATCTGCTAGACCCTAAAAACTCTCAATGCATGTTGCTGAACTAGTGAAATCACAAATCAGGGCTCTGAATGTAATTTTGTAAGTGATAACCCTCAAGCGATGCACGGAAAGAGCCGTGTTTGACTTGAGACCCAGTTTCCTTCAGAGAGATGGTGTGAGGATACTGATGAGAGAGACCTCGCTGGAAGACACAGGCTGACAGGCACTCACTCTGAAAGCACCAACGACTGTGAAGATGGGAAACCCAATTTCAAGTATTAAAGAACCTGAGCTACACTGACTAGGCCTGTGCTGTGACCCAGACGAATTCCTATGTTCATTGTCTCCATTTGCTCTAATCTGTTGGCAACCCCAGATCAGTGCTTTTCAAACCACAGGCTGTGACCTGTTCAGGGGCTACCGAATTAGTTGAGTGGGTCAGCAGAGAATTCGTGGGAAAACAGAACAAATGCATGGATCTGGATCCTGATGCCTGTGCCCACTGGATCCTTACTTCCAGCAATGAAGCAGACGGGGGGTGGGGGGGTGGGGGGGTGGCAGAGACCATAGTCACACATGGCTCAGCGGGTAAAGGCAATTGCCAAACATGCCTGGTGACCTGAATTTGATCCCCAGAGCCTATTTAAGGTGAATAGTGAGAACTGTCCCCACAAAGTTGTCCTCTGACCTCCACACCCCTGCTCTGGCATGTGTGTGTTTACACATGCACAATAATTAATAATAATAATATAATTTTAAAACTTAAATAATTACTTCATGAGATTTTTTTCCATCATAGCTGTGTGAGTATGAGAGAGAGAGAGAGAGAGAGAGAGAGAGAGGAATCATAGAGTTTAGGAAGTAGCCCCTGTACCTCTGTAGAGACATGTATCACCCACAAGAGTCTCAGTGAACATGGGTTGATGGCCCACTGGAGTGTGTACTTTCCAGACATGAAATTCTGAGCTGGTTGCCTCCTGCAGGGTCACATCTGGCCAGGAAGGCTGACCCAGCTGCAGGAAATACCTGGGGATTCACTCTCAAAGATGGCAATGAGTTTAATGGATGCCAAGAAGTTAGGCACACCATGAGAAGAAAAGGAATCGTAGCTGTGGAAAGGTGTCCCTGGGCCATCTGACCCCACGGCAGCTGCAGACTCCGGTTAGGAATCTGCACTCTGGGTGCTTTATTGCAGGGCTCCAGCACTCCAGTGCACAATATATAACCCAGACTCTTCACTCATGGATTCACTGCCTGACTGCTGAAACAATTCAAAGCTGGCTTTTAAAAACCTATGACGTGAGCTCGGCACAGAACTACACCTTTGTGATCTATTAGATTACAGAAAACCAATTCCAAATTGAGCCAATATTTTATCCGTTACAAATTCCATTCAGCTGCCTGCCTCATCTGTGTGTAGCAGACGGACCCTCCCACTGGGTCTCCAAAACAGAAGGGAAACATCATACCCTCTTGAGTCCCAAGGCTCCACACTGAAGGACGATGGTCTCACCTCTTGTTTTATTCAGGGCAGAAGAGAGAAACAGGCTTCAGATGCAACAAGAAGCCTGCAGAGGGGCACTGTTAAGGACAAGAACAGGTGACCCAAGCAGGTGCTAGCTGCAACCCTAGGCCAGCTGAGCCTGCCCCACCTGGGGTCCACACTGCCAAGTGTCAGGCTGTGTAATTTACCCTGCATGGCTGTTCACACTCCCTTCCTTCCTAGATGACTTTGGGAGGTGCCTTCCTGTCTGTGGCATCCCTGGTTCCAGGATGAGGCAGGATGATGGCTTTGGGGTTGCCACAAACAATTGGATCTCCCCAGGCTGCCACAGCCTATTTCCAGATCCTGGTGGGTCCTGTCTAATGCCAGCGTCATCAGAGGAATCCAGGGCATTCCAAGCTCAGCATTGTTCAAATCACACATTCCTCTGCATAAAAAGCTACAGAATAGCTCTCATTCCTCCGTCCTCCCAGGAGAAACCACATCAGAGGGTGAGCAACCAGATCTCTGTGTGATGGGGCGTAAGGAAACAGGCAGGTGGGAGTCACAGAACATCTCCACAACTGTCCATCAGATCTGCTGCTGTGTACCCAGAAAGATCACTTGCCCCTACCCACAAGCTAAGCCCACCCTCCCAACACAGTGTCACAAGCAGATGGGGGGGGGGGGCAGAGTCCTACCTGTACCCTCAGCCTGGACACAGCTCCATCTCAGTGTCTCAAACTATGTGAAGACAGCACCTAAGCCTTCAGGAAGGAGCTCGTGACTACATTTGAGTTGTGCAAATGTCAGGCACAGGGGTATACAAAACCCTCCATCCCTATGGCTCATCCATTATGCTAAAGACAAAAAATGCAGATGGGAAGAAAAAAAACACCAAGCATGCAGGAGGCAGAAGAAAAGATGAGGGAAAGAACAAAAGATCAGCAAGAAAAAGAACGAGAAACACAGGGATACAGGGAGCTCAAACTGCCCATCACCGCTATGCAGTGACACAGGCTGCATGCCCAGCACTGAGCTGCAAGACCCCCGACAGAGGAGCCTAACAGAGCTCACATCTGCCCAGAGGCCCCTAGCAGACACAATATTTCCTAGAGGCAGAACCATGGAGTCACATTCCCAGGAAAAAGTGTTCCTTATCTATCTGCCCATCCTCTGCTGCCTCTGGACTGCTGTACCCTAAAAGGCAAAGTCTGTCTGCATTTCTGTGGTGGGAAATTTCACAACTTCCTTTCTTATTTTTGTTCTTTTCTTGGTTGTTTTCCAGTTTTATGGGGGTGTGGTGTCAGAACACAAGACCTCACACAGTCCAGGTAAGTGCTCTACCCCATATACATCCCCAGCCCTGCTTCCTTTCTTAGCCACCAAGAACTCAGGACCAGCGGAAGCTATGCAAATTAAAACCATAAACACCTCTAGCCTCTACATTCTTTTTTTTTTAAAAAAAATTTAAACAAGGTTTCCTGATGCCAGTAAGAATGTGGGTTCTCCACCCTCATAATCCCTCTACCTCCCCACACCTCTTGCCCAGTGGCTCTCAAGGGACCTCTCACATCTCCTGAGTGACCGCCTCCTACCCAGGGCTCTCTTTACTCAAATGTTGGCCACTTTTACAACACTCCCAGCCTTCCAGAGACCTCAATGGCTCCAGTGTGCACTGTGTCAAACAAGAAACAGTAGGCAAGCGGTGTGAAACAGTATCTAAATCTCAGGGAAGTGATGGGAGTGGGGAGGACCTAGTATTCAGTAAAACTGGAGAGCCACTTCAAGCTTCTCTCAGGGTTTTCTCTGCCTGGGCTGATGTCTTCTTAGCTATACCTGGTCCTGAAATGGAGTCCAACACACCAAATGGTAGGGACAGGCACCTCGGTGGCAGGGAAGTCATTCAACTATTGAGTCTACTTTTAACTAATGTTTTCACTCTGCTTTAAATTAGCTAGAAACAAAACATTCTAACTACTCAGCAGGCGGTGATAGGTGTCCTCTAAGACCATAGGTGCTACAGAAAGGGCAGGCACAGTCCATTAGAATGCCCTCCCATCCACTAAAACAAGGGTAACACAGGGAGGACCTGGTACATGCCAGCTGCTTCTTCACGGCAGGAAGGACATTCTTCCTCAGGCCTCTGCACACACTGTTCCCTGTGAGGAGTGCACACCCTTTCCAGGTCACTTGGTTCTCGATGGAGCCACTGTCTTCTTCTCCCCAGGTGCACATGTTCACCTCCGCTCTCTGCGTACCCCAAAATTAAGGCTCTGCATACTGCAGTGAGTCCTCATCCTAACGCTGGAGAAACTAGGGATGGGGTTATCCTTATCCGATCTTTGGACCCCAGAATCTAATACAGTGCCTAGCTGACAAATGACAGATGATAGGGATGGACAGAAACTCTTGACAGACGATGGTGAAAGCATTCAAGACTGGGAGGCAGAGGTTGGAACAAACCCCGATCGAATCATGGCTCTTCAGACCTAACTGGCTCGGATGGGCAGTGCATGATCCTCCCATAAGAATGCAGCCTGGACACTAGCATGGTGCTGCTTAATGCAGATTTCAAAAACTAAACATCAATGCTCATGTTCCCAACGCTGCTGGAGAAGCCACCGTCCCTCTCAGGCCTGGGTTGGTATTAAGTATCCTTCTATTTATAAAGCAACCCTCACTGCAATGCTGAAATGCCAGTCACAGAGTTCTCCACACAGCATGACAGGGTGGGACAGAAGGAGAAACTGAGGCTGCAAAATGCAGCACTAGAAGTACTGAGTACTTCTGCACTCCGGAGAAACTCCTTCTGGGGCATGCTGCCCCAAGTCAGGGCCTTACTAGAGACTCCTTGCCTTCTGCAAAGTTCAAACCTCTAGCTCTCTCTTGGCTCCCACAGGCACAGCCGACGGTCTAGGATTTTTAATGTACTGAGAGGTAGTAAGTAAAAGGAGCCCAGACCAGCAGGAAGCATGAGGAACCTGGCTTGCCGTGCCCAGGCTCCCTTCCTGGCATCAGTGGAGCCTGGTCCCACTCCTTCTCTAGCTGCACAGGCCTGAATGCCAATGTCCTGGTTCCTTCTGTCTCTCTGTCTCACCCATGTATGACCCAAAGTCCAAATACCCCAGTGCCTCCATGACCAAGACCAAGGAAGGCTAATCCCCCCATGCCCTACCAGCCCCGACAACTCTGATGCCTTCTCTGCATCTAGGTCACTCAAAATGAACACATCACAATAGCACACCAGCTTTATCTCTCAAGAGCCATCCATATTCACAGAACACAGGGTAAGTCAGAGGCTTGTCCCAACAAATCACATCACATGAGACAATGCTGGTGGCAAAAGCCTTTGAGTCCTCCTGGCCACTTACTCAGAAAACAAAAAGATACCAATGAAGGAGACAACTGCAACAAGATACTATTACAACAAGAGGCACTATCTGTACCTTCATCTGTGAGTTGAAACCACAGGTGAGCAACTGGGAATGTGTGCTGGGCCTGCAACAGGGAGCCTCTGTGCCCAAGCACAGGACAACAGGCACAGCCACCTCCTCACTGCACAGAAGTATGTGATGTCAGAAACTGAAGGCGACCTTGAAGCACTCAGACACCAATCCCTCTGAGCAAATGAGGGAAAAAGGAGGGAGGGAGAAGCACCTCCCCAGGGTCATCGTATAGTAACAAGAGCAACAGCAGCAACAGCAGCAACAGCAGCAACAGCAGCAACAGCAGCAACAGCAGCAACAGCAGCAGCAACAGCAGCAACAGCAGCAGCAGCAGCAGCAACACACACACATGCACACTTTCCTGCCTCCCTGGTCCATGTACTTTGCTCTATACATTCAACAGACAATAAGGTCTGATAAGCCCTGAACATAAGATACAGGCTCCGTTTAAGGCATTGCTGGCTTCTGTTTCCAAAGAACTAAAAATTTAAAGAAAACATTATTTCTAAGATTCACTTATTTTTATTTCAAGTGTGTGGGTGTTTTTGTCTGCATGTTAGTACATGCATCCCATGAGTGCCTGGTGCCTACAGAATCAAAAATTGACATGAGATCCTCTAGAGCTGGAGTTAACAGATAGTTGTGAGCCGCCGTGTGGGAGCTGGGAACCGAACTAAGCCCCTCTGCAAGAACAGTACGTGCTCTCAACCATCTCAGCCGTCTCTCCAGGGAAGACTTTCAATGTAGAAGAAAAAAAAAAAAGTTAACAAAACCACTTTTTTGTTGTTGTCATTTTGAAAAGATGTCTCTCTACATATATAGCCCTAGCTGTACTAAAACTCACTAAGTAGATCAGGCTGGCCTCAGACTCACAGACATCTGCCTGCCTCTACCTCTTAAGTACTGGGATTAAAGGTGTACACCATTCAACCTGGCTTAAAAGCTGAATATTTTAAACAGCACAAGAATGTGATAAATGCTTCGGTATCACTAAGGGGCCTAAGACGGTGTGGATTCTCCCACCCAGGAACCCATTGCTCTAGACCAGGATGAGCAGGTATCTGTCTGGAACAGAGAACAAAAGGACTTCCAGAGCGCAAAGCAGAGGCCCAAAGGTGGTGATGGATCGCACAGTCGCACAAGAAGAATAGTGTGGTTGTCTTGTCTGCATGTAAGCATGTGTACCTGATGAGTGTCTGGTGCCCACAGAATCAAAAACAGGACTCAGATCCTCTAGAGCTGATGAGACCACTGGAAGGGAACTGCTAAAATGAATCCCCCGGGGGCACTGAGCACTGTCCACACAGCAGGCCTGAGTAACCAAGTCAGTGGATACAGCCACGCTGTCAGAGGGCAAACGACTAGATCGGATAACCAGGTCAGTCAGCATGGCTACTCTGTAGAATGGCAAAGATTCAGTCAGAATAACCAGGTCAGGGAGCACAGCTTCTCTGAAGGATGGCAAGGGACCAGTAGCCAGATAACCAGGTCAGTGGGTACAGTCCCCGTGCTGGATGGAAAAAGACTAGTTAGGAAGCTTCTGGAATATTCAGGTTAGAGACTGGAGAAGTGGGCTAGAAAGCCACTTTTCCACAAAGCATAGGGTCAGCAGGGGCAGAGAATGGCTACTAGGTTTCTGAGGCAGGCGCACAGCAGGATGGGAACCTCTCGTCCTCTTGGTTAATGGACCTGCCTGCCTCTTGCGGTTAGTTACCTTTCCATGGTACAAGCCTGAGGCAGCTTTGTATTCCCCATGGGCTCCATCAATACCCAAGCTGACACTGATTACAAAGCCAGCATGCTCCCGAAGCTGAGCAACGCCTCCCTAAGTGACAGTGCTGATGGATCTGTTACAAGAGTGGTACGCAGGAATCCGCTGTCTCTCCACCTAACCCACAGCCCACCTCACAGCCTTCTGCCCCTGCAGACAGCGCTTGTCAGCAGGAGTATCAGGAGGCCGCAAGGGCAGGACCTAGGCAAGGCAAGTGAGGACTTTCATAGTGCGGATTCTACACACTAAGGTGCGCTGGCTCAGCGTGTCATTTCAGGTTCAGGGGGACCAGGACATTCACAGCCGATCAAGAAGCACTAATTATTACACCCTCTGGTTTTAGAGAAAAACACACTCTGCAAAGCCAGGTGACATCCAGAGCTAGAAAAGGCCACAGAGGGGGGAGGCTGGCTTCCGCACACCACCTGGGCTCTGCAGGCTCACTCTGGAGCTGAGTGGAAAGGCAGAGAGGAGCCTGCATCAGGAACTATCTGCATCCTGCCTTCTGCAGCAATATGCTGAGAGCAGAGGCTGGGCTGGGGGCGGGGGCTCTGTGATGGATGGATCCTGCTTTGCAGGCCGCTACCAGAGGGCCAGGGAGGAAGAGGAGAAATGAAAAGCCTGGGAGATATTTTCCCCGTGATTTGTGCCACTGGAGATGCCCTGAAGCAATATTTATCCTGCAGCTCTGTCCCACTTTCGTTTATTATCCAGCTTAGCCTGAGTTATCACAACCAGGACGGGACCCATAAACTAGCTACCTGACACCATCAGGACCGTGAGGCGTATTTTAAAATCTCAAGGAGCTGCTTTGACCCTCTGTGGAAATTTAAAGAAGTAGGTGTTCTCCTTATGCCCTGGGGCGGGGTGAGGGGGGAGCGACCAGTCTGGAAGCAGACACTTGGAGAGTCTCAATCCAGAAAAATCACACCTGCACCCTCCCTACAGATGCAGACAGCATCCTGTGGCCCAGAAGACACACCTTCCCAAGGCCCAGAGCACTTCTAATGGCGAATCTGTCAATGACAGGTCATTAAAATGTTTGCCAGCAAATAAGCAAATACTAGATATCTGAATATCTTCAACTACTACAGCCACTCCTCTGAGCCCAGGGCTTTTCATCCACGCATTCAACCAATCTCAGATCAAAACTATTTGAAACATCAAAAAAAATGACATCTGTCATTTCGCTCTTGTCATTATTCCCTGGACAATATTGCATGACAATTATTTGCATAGCATTTGCATTGCATCACCTCCCTAAGTAACCCAGAGAGGTGTGCAGGAGGATATGTGCAGTTTATATGCAAATACTAACTACACCGTTTTACATAAGAGACCTGACAGTCTATGGATTTTGGCATCTAAAAGGGGGTGGTCCTAGAACCAACCCTCCTGAGGATACCGAGGAAGGCTTTGTATCTGGGATCTGTGGGGTTAGCAGAGCAAAGCCAAGTATTCAACTATCTTATCTACTAGATCTACTACAGGTACACACAGGCACAGATTACTAACAATAATCTTAAAGAGGGGTAGAACTGAGAAGGTGGGCAATCCCATAGCTATCACAACATTCAGGGCTGAGGACCCTCAGGGCTGGTGCTGACGTCAAATAAAGGTGACAAGGGGTTGGGTCGTCATTCCCAGACATAAATCCAACAGTTTCTAAAGATTACCAAGTAAGTAAACAACCTAGTTACCGGGCTTATAGCAACACACAAAACCAGAATAAAACCAGACAAGCCCTCACCTTATACAGCTTATATGGACAGCAATGAAGATTTAAGAAAAGTCATGATGTTTTATCAAGAAAGTGAAAAGAGGGAAGAGAGGGGTTGGGGGGGCAGAGCAGGTGGCTATTTGAAGCAGAAAGGTCTGGGAAGGTGTCAGGTGGCTGGGACTGGGGCATAGCTAGAGAAGCAGCAAGAGAAGGATGACCCTGATGATTGGGCCAGGGGAGCACACGTATGCTTTTCCATGCACTGGGACACGTACCAGCTGTCCCGGTGGTAGGAACATGGAGCTCATGATTTTATGAATCAAAGAACTTTCTTAATAAAGAGACCTTAGGGTCTGCTGAGTGAGGGGCTCCTTGCCAGAAGATCACGGTGTGACAGAGACGCCTAAAGCTTCGCCTGTTTGCTTCCTAGCGGGTACCACTGGCTCTGCCCCACTTGCTACCACACTTAGTACCTCTAGCATCCTCGTCTATGTGGAGTCAATGTTACAGAGGAGGGATACTGATGCCTAAGGCCACCCCCAGCTTGCCGTGGCGCTGAGCTGGGTGGTTCTCCCCCACGCCTCAAAATCCACTAAATCAGATTTTGTCAGCATCGTGACTTTGACAACAAGGGGAGAAAGAAACGCCTGCTCCTTGAGGTTTTCTCATAAAAACTGCTTTTGGGGGTCCCTGTGAATACATGTTCAGAACGGAGGGCCCGGTACAAAGATGCTGCGAGTAGGCAGGAAACTAGGGTGACTGAAAAGTTTGTCTCTGTAAATAAAAGAAGGAAAATATTGAGATTTGGCATGGACCAGTGAGGACGTGTCAGACTGCTCTGGCATACTCCTTGCAAACACCATAACTGAGATGAATGGGAGAGACGTTCAGATCTAACTGACACAGTCTGAGAACCTTCCATTTCCCAGCTGTTCTCCTGCCTCGCTCAATTCTCATGGCAACTCCATGAGACAGGCATTGTTATTCCCGATGACAGATGTGGAATCCGGGGAGTAAAACGGACTTGCTCAAGGTCGAGCAGCTGGAAACAGGAGATGGGCTCAGAACAGCCCACCTCACCCTAGCTTGAGACACCAGGTTCCTACCTTAGGGCCCATCCACTGCCGCACCAGGTGGGGCGTGTGCGCCATATGATGGTTTGGATGTCTTCTGCAGGCTGGGTGTGGACACTTAATCCCTAGCTGGTGCTGTTTTAGAAGGCGGTACCACCCTTCCTTCTCTGGAGGAAGTGGATCACTGGGGGAAGCCAATGAGGCTGGCAGCACATTCCAGCTGTGCTCCTGCTGCCCAAAGGGGCCTTTCAACACCCCTTCACCCCACTGATACCCTCAAACTGTAGACGAGATAGCCCACAGCCGTGGTCATGCCAGGTATTCGACTAAGTAACAGAACGGGTAACTAGTGAGAGGTCAGAGAGAGCCACAGCCAAGCAGAGAGGGCCACTGAGGATGTAGCAATGCCTCCCTCATAGGAGGGAGGCCGAGGGCTGTCAGACCCTCACCTGAGAATCAACCACTTAAGTCCCAGACTCACGTGGTCTTGCACAGTGTTAGGGTACACAGGAGGTGGAAAGTTGCCTGGGGGCAGGAGGACCACATCGATAAATCTTCTGAGAGGTTATCATCCATACTCCTGTAAGAAAATTCATCAGCTCGGTGGCTCAACAAATGGGACTTGGATGGAGGAGATATTTTTGCCCTGTCATTGATTCCCTATATGAGGTTGATACATATTTGTCTCCTCAGGAAGAGATGCAGCATGTTACCACTATGGTATCTGCCTTGCTAAGACAACAGGCCAACTAACTATGGACCGAAACATTCAAACCTGTGAGCCAAAATAAACCCTGTCTCTTATTAAGTTGATTAGTTCAGGTATAATGTTATAGCATCACAAAGGAGAAAGAAGGGATTTGCATGAACACCAAA
The DNA here is from genome assembly GCF_004785775.1 of Grammomys surdaster. Taxonomy (NCBI): domain Eukaryota; kingdom Metazoa; phylum Chordata; class Mammalia; order Rodentia; family Muridae; genus Grammomys; species Grammomys surdaster. The sequence goes on from NW_021620828.1 coordinate 3,830,364, forward strand.
CTAGTTGGATGATTCTGAATCTGAGCTTTTGGTTAAACCATTATTCATTCATTCATTCATTCATTCATTCATTCATTCATTCATTCATCCACTCATTCATATTCTCCCTCCCTCTCTCTCTCTCTCTCTCTCTCTCTCCCTCTCCCCCCTTCCCCTCCACCTCTCCCCATACCTCCCCAGACATGGACTTTGACTTCTCCTCTCAGAGGGCACCGAAGTCACTAACATGTCCTCAACCACCCGAAACACTGTGGGTAGCTTTTGTACACTAAGCAGAAAGAGAGAGCACGTTACAGAGAGGGGAGGCAGCCCAAGTATTAGGGCCCTTGCCCTCACGTGGAAGCTGCAGGGGGCTGGGAAAAGGCCCATGTGAGTGGAAGCAGAGCCAGCTCTCTCTTCTGACTCCACTCCACAGCCAGTCGCATCCAGGAAGCCTGCTGCCAGACGGTCTGGACTGCGGAGACAGTGACAGACAGGATGAGTGTGCGGACACCTCATGCTCCTGCTCCACTTAATACCACATGAGATCATCACCTGATAGTCCTCCTCTACCTTCCTCCTGAGCCACGTCCCAACTTGAGCTTATCCAACTGCACGCCAACGCTGGCCGGGAAGGAGGCGGGGCCACGGATGGACCACATCTTACTCATTTGCTCGGTGTACTGACAGAGATGTGTAGAGAAGGAAGGAAGCAGGGTGACATCTTGGCTGCTCAGGGTCTGGGCTAAGAAGAGAACTGAGACTGGCCAAACCCTCCCCAGCCAGAGCCCAAGTGTCCCCCAACCCTAGCATCTGTCTGGAGACACCCATCAGTAAAGAGACTGAATGCAGCAACCTGCAAGCGAGTACTAGTGATTAGCAGCCAGGAGGGATGGTTCACGGGAAGAAAAAAGAGAGAAGAGGTAGAAAAGAGGAATGTACACCCTGGGCCTGCCAGCTCCTCCATATGTGACATCTCTGCCACCCATTTATCCTCTCATGAGGCCAGGTCCTACCTGTCACCTGAGCTCCCATCTCTGCTCATGCTGGACATGGAGTGCCTGTCCCCACATCCTTGTCTCTTCCCTCCAGGGTTCCTGGACATCAGGGGCACACTTGGGAACCTGCCCAGGCTGGCTCCTCTCTTGCTCTTGAATTGAAAGAGGCATAAACAAGTGGGCCAGCAGAGTGATTCTGATGAAGCCCTTATCAGCTAAAGACGTGAAGCATCTGGAAAGAGTTAGTGCCACATAGAGGGTGAAGATTTTCCCAGTGATAAAGCAGAGAGGAAAAGGATCTCTGCCAAGGACGGCTGATGTTACCCCAGCTTTGCAAGGAGCTTAGCTGGTGTCACAGAGAGTCTGGGTCTGAGCTTCTTTTTTTAAAAATTTATTTCTATTGTTTTAAATTAGGGGTGGTATAGGTATGTGCCCATGAGTATGGGTGCCTGCAATGGCTCAAGGTGTTGGATCCCAATGGAGCTGGGGCTTCAGATAGCTGTGAGGTGTTGCCCAAGGTGGGTGTTGGGTACTGAACTTGGGTCCTCTGCACTTAACCACTGAGCCATCTCCTCAGTCCCAGGCCTGGGCTTCTAAGGTATCTTTGCATGCACACTGTGTGCAGGAGGGCTTCCTCTTAGTGCTGACCTTCCCTGGACCCCAGGCACTGCCTTTATTTACAAAGTCCTGCTGACTTCATTCTCCCAGAGACTTGTGGCCCCAAGTACCATCAAGAAGTTCTGGAGATAGTCATCAGTACAAATGGGTGCAATGCCTTGTTATCTCCACCAGGGGGCACAATCCAAGGCCCTGGAGCAAAGTCTATCCACCTGGGTCCCGAGTCCACTTGATGGCCATACTGACCCCAATAGCCCCTAGTCCCTGTGATCCTAAGCTTACCCATGAAGCCACAGGAAGCCATCTCACCACACTTCTGCAGCAGCTACCTGGACATGGAGCACACTTTGGGAGGGGTACATGCCTCAATGATAGCTCACAGTGAGCCCACTGTGAGCCCCACACCCACCCCAGCACATCTCCCATTCCTCTCAAGCTAAACCATGCATCCTACCACCACTCTGTACTAAGTACCTGTGTGGCTAGCACCACCAAGACCATGAAGCAGGAAGGCAGGCACAAAAGAACATAATAAGCATGCCTACCTTCCCAGGCGTACAGTGTTTTCTACTCCCAGCTGATCAATGCTGTGTGGACGTACAATTGTATGTCACCCCCAAAACACACCCAGGGAAGAGAGTCCTCGTTCTCAGCCTCATTGGTCTTCAGTGAAATTAGCAGAAGCTATGGTGAGAGGGTATAGCATAACCCCCAGAATGGCTAAGCCAGAAACAAGGGAAACTGCCAAGGGCTGGGATAATCATGGCCCATCCACACCCGCTAAACCCTGGATTGGTATAACCGGCTTGGAAGACCAACAATGTCTACAAACGTAGACTGGTGTAGACCCATCATCTATATCTCAGTAATTGTTCTCTGCAGTCCACCAACAGAAAGGGTTCTGATGAATACAATATGTCAGAATTTCCACAGAAGCCATTCCTTCAAAAATAACCCAAATCTGGAAAGCTACCAAAATGTTCGGTAAGAGGAAAAAATAAAACTCAATCAACTGTGATCCAGACACACAGCACAAGGACAGACAGCAGTGGAAGAGGTTCCGGACATTCACTGCATTCATGAGTCTTCTCGGTTTAAAACTGTTCTTTTAAGGCCAGGTACAAAAGAGAGCACGCAGTATGTTTAGTTATAAAGTTCACAAAAGCAAATCTATGCTCTCCGCTGTCCGGGCGGTGGTTATCCTTGACCTAGAAGGGCTATAGCAGTGTGGGGTGGGTTTGAAGGTGTTGAAATGTCTGTGAGTGTATTCACTTCATTAAAACTGAAGGCTGAGCTTCGGAGAGCATGCTATCCTTTGACAGAAAATCAAGACAACCCCCTATTTCCAATCCATCTGCTCACCCCTGTGGCCCCTCTCGCATGAGAGGCCAAACTGCTCACATGAGGCTGACCACGGATCGTCTCTGAGTGTGGCAACTGCTGGTTTTCATCTCAACGGCACGGACCCGAGCTCCGTTGCGTACTGCTTTGATCCTATTCTTAGTAAAACCTCATTAATCAGTAATAAGAAATCCTTCCCAAATTAGTGAAAAGTACAAAATATGGAACATTTGTATAAAGAAAGGCGGTATTGCTGCTTTCAATGGCTGAACACATTAAAATTAAAATCTAAATGTCTACTAAATTAAAGTTAATGAAAACAAAAAAAAAGACAGTGTGTTTCAGCTGGCATTGCTTGAATGTTACTAGTGCCCTGTCTTGCCCATAAGAGGACCTTATGAATGGCAAATATATCTGCTGCATGGCAAAGTGACCAAATACCGGTACTTTGAGGGTCACTCTGCAGGGGCTGGCTTTCACTCTCACACACTGGCCACCTCCTCCCCAGCCTATGGACTGCAAAGCTGACCTCCTCCAAAGCACAGGTCCTCCTTGAGGACCAACCTCCATACGATGCCCACTAACACAACCCACATACAGGCTGCTTGGGAGACTTATGACACCCATGAGAGTCTGGCACCACCAACGATGGGGGCTGACTCCAGCAGGCAGCAAGAGGAGAACTCTAGGCATCATAAATAAAACCTCTGCTTGGTAGCTAATCTCACAGGCGCCTTGCAAATACTCCAACAGATCGACTAGGGCTCATGTGCAGCCCGGGGAGCTCCCAGATGGAGGTCCCTATCTCCCTGACTGACTTTGCAGGGTCAGCTCTGCCAGGGATGATTGCTGGGCCTCAGTAGCTCCTCTCTGTAATGGGAAGAAAAGACTCCAACTCTCCCCCAGCTTTACAGTGGTAACAAAGGAGTTTTAAATCCCCCTGGACTCCCCTGCCTGACACAAGAACGTGGGGAATAATGGCTCAAAGGAAGTAATTTTCTGGAGGTCACGCCAGAGTACAAAGAGCAGCAGCACTTGCCCAGGGGATTGACATTTGACAACGTTTACTGAAAAATGAATGAATGACACCATCACCACCCCCACCACCCCAGTTCCCAATAAACCCCCTTCAGTCAGGAGTAAGACTTCCCTCTCCTGCCCTCAGAGCGACAGGAACAGCAAACAAGCACTTGCATGGTAAAGTGATCCCCTGAGCCTAGCCCCTCTGGTGAGACCCCCTCACTCTATGCCTGGGCACCGGAGCCTGAAGTCCTCCAAGCCATGAGGAGAAGGGTGTGCGGCTGAGGTCAGCCTCCCTTCCCCCAGCCCAGGCCGTGAGCAGACTTCCCCTCCTCCAGCCCCACCACCTGTCTGGGACCAAAAACGGATCACACAGAGGCATTTCCTGCACTCTGCTTACTGACCCAGGAGGTTAATCCTGCTGCTCTGTGGCCAGGCCACAAGCTGAAGACACCCTCCCTGTGAGTGAGCCGCAGAATCCTAGAATTTCAGGGCCATAAGGGGTCTGAGATGCCAGGAAGTTCCAAGTTTCGAAATGTCCAGGGATTATCCCAAGGTCTCACAGCAGAAATGGGAAGGCCTACCCAGATCCATCCTGTGATCTGCCAGCCTAACGCTGTTCTCTATACCGGAGAAGAACCCTCCCTGATCCTGAATGTTGTCTCGGCTGTAGACTGGCCAGGCTGAGCCTGGACACAGAGGGAAGAGCATAACCATCCATTAGGAACATCTACCTCCAGCAAAGGATGGCAGTCTTTTGTATCTGCCACACTACACTACACTACACTACACTACACTACACTACACTACACTACACTACACTACACTACCATACCACTCTTCCCAGGAAGCATCCCTACCCAGCACCCTACTCCAGAAACCACTGGAATCACTCTCCACTCGCAATCCTGAAACAACTGTAGAGCCAGGGAGAAGAGCTACACTTGCAGCAGGAGGAGAAAGAGTCCAGGAGTAAGAAGAGCAGGGAGATCTGGAAGCAGCCTCCGGGCCTCCGCTGCCCTTCCAAGTCTCCGTTACTCAGAGTATCTGTCCTTTGCTTACTCGAAAAGTACACTCCAAATGCCCACCACGCCACATGTGGAAAGGTGAGCTCTCTCCTGCCTCAACTGCTGACTTCAGCAAAACTCCACCATCCTTTCTGCTTCAGAGACTCTGGATCCAAAAACAGACATAAGCTTGCCTCTCAGGGCAATAATGAGAACCAAAGGCAACTGTCCCCACCGTGGAACACAAGGACAGAGAAAGCTCCACTCAGTATAAAGCACAGCCATCATTTCCTTCCTTCCTAGTCTCCCACTACGGGCTTTGCATGAAATGAACACTGCAGCCCTAATCTCAGGGTCCTTCATCCAAGGACACTACAATTGGTCATCTTAGAGCCTTCCCAACTGTCCCCATCCCAGCTCACCACCACACTGCAGGCCAGACCCTGTGGCAGAGGGCTGACCAGGACTGCAGCTGCCTCTCCAGCAGGAGCAAGAAACACACCAGGGCATCAATGAGAGCAGGTGAGCCTCTCATATCCCCAAGGCAACAGCTCACACCAGAGGTTTTCTGCATCCTCCAGGGCAGAACAAGGGATTACCACCATGTGTTATCAGCTCCAGTTCTTCCTGCCAAGAGTCAAGTGTAATACCTTCCGAACATGGTCGTGTGGATGCTAGCTACACAGAGATATGCAAATCCTACACGACGGATGGAGAACACTGTGCACTGACAAACATCTCCCATGGGCACTTCCTACTCCAGGATGTGAAGCCCAGGAAAGTCCTCTGGGCAGCACAGGATTGTGAGTATCCCAGTGTCCTGATGGTGCTGCAAGGAATGAGCTTCACAATATCCACAACAGGCGAGTGCAACAGAGTGGGCAGGGAAGAAATGGGGTGACACACAGGAGTACAACACAGACCCTGTCCCATGCACGATGTCTCAGTTCTAAGACAGACATGTGCTCAAACATTCTACTGGAGCAAGGCAGTGGTAAGACAGGCAGGAATAGGAAAGAGTAAATGGAACAACAGGCATGAGTGTGGGCCCATAGACAACCCTCAGGAGTGAGAGGAACAGTCTGAGCTCAGGAGACAAGGCAGTTGTTCACACATCACCAACTGATAGCACCAGGCAGCCTCTGGGCCATGAGGGTTCTTCAGGGCAGCAGGAAGGAGCATGGGAATGCCTAGCCTTGATGGGCCAGGGACAAGGAGTGTGAAGAAGTTTGCAGAAAATACGTGGGCCACTGGACTACTAGGTCCATGGGTACCTAGAGAAAGACCATCCCCTTCCCACAGATAATGTTATAGGGGTGGCCGGAGCCCTTTGCTGTCCACTGCCCTATGATTCTTGCTACCTTGGCCAACAAGCGACTCCATCCCCCAGCATCAGCCTCACTGGAAGAGGTCTTGGGAGAGAAGGGCAGTGTGTAGCCTAGAGCCTGGAGTAACCATAACTTGACTCACTAACTTCCCTTAAATCCACCCAAGGGACCTATCAGCTCCTCTAAGAAAGTGCTGAGGGGAAGGAAATGGCCCTTCTCTGGCCCAAAAGCAGGGCTGGATTTAAGGAGCCAGAGAGCTGAAAATTCCTTTTCTTTTTTCCTGAACATTCATTACCTCTGGTCTGGGCTGTCACCACTACCTCTGCAGCTCCACTGGGCACTTACAAGGGACCAACCACTGGACTCTAGGGCCCTCAGACCTATTGTCAAGGTAAGAAGAGGACTGGACACCTCCCTGCTGCTGGTTCCAGCAGGTCTCTTGAGACAGAACATCCCTGCTGTGACAGACACTCCTCATTCTGACCTTCACTGTCCCCTGAATCAATTATTCAGCATCCAGCTCCACACAGCACCACTCCGGGAGTTGTGGAGATCAAGTTAAACAAACATAGAATTACAAAAATCTTATCCCAGAAGCGTGCCATGCAGGGTCTGGGGAGCTTACAGAGGCTGCTGTGTGCCATACCCACTTCTCCTCAGATGATAGGTTTAAAGGACTCCAGGAAAGAGGGGTCATCAAGAAAGTGAAACCCACAGACCAATGAGAACATACTTGCAAAGGACATACTTGTTTAGGAGTCTGTAATCAAAATATATAAAGAGCTCTTGCAATCAAATAAGATGAGCAGCCAAGTTTGAAAGGGCTTCCAACGAGCAAGGGGTGGATTACTCTATGAATAGATGCTCAGCATCACTCATAATGGAGGCACAAACTGAAACACACCAAGGAGCTGAGAGTGTATCCCAGGTAGAGCGATTATCTATAATGAGGCATCATTTCAGCCCTACTAAGGTAGCTCTCAAAGCCAGACAGTAACCAGTATGGAAGCACTGTAATAGAGTGTCCCATACACCACTGGTAGAAATGTAAGACACCACCCACTCTAGAAAGCAGTCTGAAAAAAAAAAAAGAAAGAAAAAGAAAAGCCGGGCAGTGGTGGCGCAGGCCTTTAATCCCAGCACTTGGGAGGCAGAGGCAGAGGCAGGAGGATTTCTGAGTTCAAGGCCAGCCTGGTCTACAGAGTGAGTTCCAGGATAGCCAGGGTTACACAGAGAAACCCTGTCTCGAAAAACCATAAAAAGGAAGGAAGGAAGGAAGGAAGGAAGGAAGGAAGGAAGGAAGGAAGGAAGGAAGGAAGCAGTTTGAGGTTCCTCAAAAAGCTAACATAGTTTGCAGACAATTCTACTCCTACGTATAGGCCCAAGAGAAGAGATAACATGCCTACTACACAAAAACATGTACATAAATGTTCAATGAGCCTTATTCATAATGGAAAAACAACTGAAATAATACAAAAGGGTCTAGGAAGTGAGAAACAGTTCGATGAAACTGGGCATGCCCGTAGAATGAAGACTTGCTGAGCAGTGAAAAGGAATGGAGATCTGGTACACGCTAAACACAACCGTCCTCGACAACAGGATGCTAAGCGAAAGCAGCTGGTGACAAAAGACCAGACTAGGCAATTCCACGGAGACAGAACATAGATTTAATGTTGTCCAGGGATGGTGACGGGGTAAGGACTGGGGGAGTGATTGTGAACAGGCACAAGTTTTCTTTTGTGGAGTGACAGAAATGAGGTGACATCTATACAGCAAAACACCACAAGCCACAGGTGCGGATATTAGACAGGCACATCACTCCGTCAGAGCTGCGGCAACAAAGCACCAGATGAGGCTTCAACTACTGGAATGTTTCTCCATGCTTCTTGACATCAGACTGTACCGCCTGCCTACCCTCTCTCTTGGACAGCAGTCACCTTGTCCCTTTGCCTTTCAGTGGTCCTTCTTGTGACTTTATAATCTTCTGGCAAGGACTGCCAGTCTCAGTGAAGCCCAGACTCATGACCTCACTTACCCTGAATTACCATGTCTCTGAAGACCCCTTCTGCAAATGCAACCACATTCAGTAGGACAAGGACCTAAGCCCTTCAACCTATGAATCCGGAGGACATGTCTTGCTCTGCAAAGTGCCAAGAAAATATGTGATATACAATTATGTCTTCATAATATCCTACCCAGAAATCCTAGAGGCAGCTGGGTCGCACCCTTTGTTTTACAGGTGGGGAGTTGAGAGTCTGATGGCTACTTGCCCAGCACCACAGCTGGTCAGAGCGAAAGCAGAGGCTCCGCTCCACCCTCTCACTGCCCTTGCCTATGAGGCTCAGAGACAGAACAAACAAGGCTGGGAAAGTAACAAAACGTGCAACTTAAAGAGAGAAATACCGAAGAACTTAGATCATGTGTAATTAAAGTGCAAATGTTCTCCACGTCTGGGAGGGGGGCACAGACAGCAGGGCTCTGAGGAGGCCCTGGAAGAGACCCTCACAGTGACAGAGGAGGGTCCGTGAGCAAACTCAACATTAATTCTGAATCTGTTGTGTGCCAGGCGAGGCAGGAGCACGTTCCCGGGCAAGATGCAGTTTTTGGAAGAGTTGGCACTTCAACTAATCCCTGAAGAATGGCCCTAATCCCACCAGGATGAAGGCTTTCCAAGCTAATGGGCCATGTGACCAACGGCACAAAGGCAGGTAATTTCCAGACCCATGCAGGAAACAGAGAGTTGGCCGCTACATGGAAACATATGTCTACGAGGCAAAGGCAGGCCAAGGTCAAATTCTGAAGAGCCTTGTGCTACACTGAGGAGCCTGAAGACAAGCAACAGGGACCCTCTGAAGGTTCCAAGGTGAGAATATGACATGACCCAAGGGATGCTTGGGAAAAGAGACTCCGACCACACCAGTGGACAATGGGGTGGTCACCTTGGTGGTTCTCTTCTGAGGGAAGCATCGGACAGGGAGAGTGTTCACAGACTGCACTGAGGGAGGGCTCCGATGGGTGGCAGGGACGCAGGAAACTCTGTTTCTAGGGGTGCACTACGATTTATCTTAATTAGGCTGAGCTGAGGAAAGCAAGAGGAGGGAATTCTGTGCAGGCACTGAAAAGCCGCCAACTCCTGGAGCCCGTGTTGTGATCTGGTGCTGACAGCCCTTCATCTCTTCCATTTCTTTTCTTCTTCTTTTTAATTTTTTTTAATTTTTTTTTTTTTGAGATAGAGGAGGGGAGTGGGGGAGGTGAGAGAGACACAATAGAGTGGCTCAGAGAACAAAAGCTCTGGTTCCTTTTGGTGCCTCATTTCTATCAGGGGATGTAGCTCACTCGGTACCCTATAATCACAGTGCAGGCAGGGATGCAGCCAGTGACTTACCATTCAGGCATGAATGCATCCTGGACAGCAGGTCCTCTGCCAATGTCTGCCAGCTCAGATCTGATCCACAGGATGGGAGAAGGAGGCCTGAGAGGGGAGGGGGTTGGGCCAAGGTCCAGCTGGTCCTCCTGTGATCTCAGGACACGGGACACCTACAGTTCTCAGTTGGCCCTGACAGCAGCAGGTGGCATTCGGAGCCTACTATGTGTCCAAGGACCGTGCTAGTTTTTAAACCTCATAGAATGCCCTAGGAAGTATTAGTCTTGCCACTTTACAGATGGAGTAACTGGGATTCAGAGATTAAAGAGATCATTCAAGGACATGAAGCCAAGACCGAACTGGATCTCTTTAGCTTCAAAACCTAAGTCCTTAACCGATGCCACACTTACCTGATAAGAGGAAACACACACCCCGCCCACATACCAGCTTGCCAATAGGCTCCCTGGGAGAGAAGCACATACAAGGGAACCAGTCTTACAGTCCTGCAGGACTGTAGGTGCTTAAGGCAAATGTGGCCCTTGGGTTGGCCAGCTCTCAGCTCAAAAGGCCCTGAACCAGGCCCCTCTCCTCCTGTCCCACTTTCTCACTTACCCACTATCACTCTCCACATGCCATCACTGGATCCCCGGACTCTAATGACTCCTAGAGGTCATGTTCAAGTCTCACCTTGATTCTGTCTCACCAAGGTGATATAGCCAGTAGCTTGCCCCTGCTATACTTGGCCCTATCTCAGAGGGATGCTGCATTGGGCTGTACCCTGGAGCTGCTCTGCTTTCCAACCCTCAGTCTACCATCCCTTTCTCTCCAGAAGCCCTCAGAAGCCAAGGCACACCAGAGTCATGTCTCAGGCACAGAGACAGCAGAGGAATGCGACCTGTTGTTACTGGAGGGAAATAGGACTTGACACTGTCAGTGATCTGAAACCTCCCAGCTGGGAAAAGCTTTGTTTTTTTAATAAATAATAAATAACACAGAGTGTTTACTCCCCTCTCAAGCAATATTTCTTAAGTATCTCTAGGCTCGTATGTCACAGCTGTCATCCGGGGAAGCTGCGGAGTAATATGCAGTGTCTTCAAGTCCCTTCTGCTTCCTGAGGACCTCAAAGCACCTCAGACAGGCACCCCTTTATCTTTCTTGCAGATCTCAGAGGGGTGCTTGGAGGAAGAGCTGGCAATTGCCTCTGAGTGCCTGCAGTAAATACTCACTAACTGCCCAACGGGGACAATTCCCTCATAGCGAGATGGAGAACAGAGCAGAGGGAAACTACAGGACACTTGCCCCAGCTGGTCTTCCCAGAGCCAACTCCTGGCCCCGCATGGCTACTCAAACAATGTCTAGCTTTACTCAATGGGTCTAGAAAAGAACAGTGTGGTACCACACAGACAAGACAGACAGACAGACAGACAGACAGACAAGCACAGACATGTTCATCTCTTTATCACCACTGAACAGACACAGAGGGAACAACTACACAGGAGCAGTGACTCCTGATGGTCCATAGAGCATCTCCAGAGCTCCTATACTGTCCCACTGTGGCTTCTCCACAACAGCCTGGCTTCCTCTCACTTGTGCAACTGACCAGGACCTCGATGCTATGAGGATGGCTTATCCCTCCACCTCCATGGCTTTCTATTAATCTTACTGCTTTATGCTCAGCCTAACAACTTACCAAAAAGACCGACCAGGGGTCACAGACTGACGCTCCTAGACAAATCCAGCATAGACAAGTTGGTTCCTTATACATCATGGCCCTTAAATTGTTTTGCATCACACTAAGAGATTTTTACCTGAAAATCAGGAGGTCAAACTTCCCTTAGAAAACAGAAGATAGCTGGGAATGTGGTGGTGCATATCTTTAAGTCCAATACTTAGGAGGTAGAGGCAGGTGAATTTCTGTGAGTTCAAAGCCAGCCTGTTCTACAGAATGAGTTCCAAGACAGCCAGGGCTACACAAAGAAACCCTGCCCCTGCCATAAAGGAACGAAGGAAGAGAGGGAGGGAGGGAGGGAGGGAGGGAGGGAGGGAGGGAGGGAGGGAGGGAAAGAGAGAGGGAAAGACAGAGAGAAACAGATACAGAGACAAAGAATATCAGAAGATCCTGGAAACAAAAGAAACATACAGGTTCCTCAACAGATCCAGACCCTTGACTATTGGGGAATTCCAACTATGTTTGCCAACCATGTCATGTCAGTAGAGGTCTGAGGAAGACTCTAGAAAGGGAACCTCACTGTGTTCATGTCTGACCATTGGCACCCCAACCCCTGAGGCCAAGGACAAGGAGAATCACGAAGGTCCACGGTGGCGGCAACTCCTGCTTCAGACCTGGAACCCAGATGCCGGCAGGAACTGAGCTCTGCTTGGAAGTATTTATTTTAAACAAAAGAATCATGTTTCCCATTTGGACTTTAAGCACTAGCTCCTCTTTTGCATAGCCAAATATTTGCAATTGTGTTCTACAGGTTTGGGCATTCTGTTACAGAGCAAGAAGATCAAGACACAGAGAGGGAGAAAAAGAAATGTAAGTTCTGGCAACACCGGGCTCCATAAACAATCAGTGACCCTGAAGAGCAGCGGTCAGAGCGAGCATGCGCAGCATCTTCAGTTTGTCCCAGGCCCCACCACGGCACTGTGGATCCCTCATCTGCATCCTCAGCCCTGCATCAAATTCACTGACGACTGATGAATGGGCTGAGCACACAGGCATCGGAGACTTCATGTTCCCTGTGGGTGGAAGCTAGCTCAGTCTCTCCCATAGGCATCAACAGCATCAGACAGGAAAGCACATGGGGAAAAAAATCCCGAGTTACTCAAGCTGGCCTCCACAGTGTACCTGATCCTAGTACACAAGAGATACAAGCAGAAGGAGCAGGAGTTCAAGTCCATCCTCAGCTATATAGTAAGTCTGAGACCAGACTGGGATACAAGAGACTTGTCTCAAGCAAACGAATCAAAAAGAATTCCTGAATAAGCCAAGCAGCACACTCTGGATATAGACACCCAGGCCAAGAGACTTCAAAGACAAAGCTACAACAAAAAACACAGTTGCCAGCCTCTAAAATGGGGTCTCAGCCACCAGACTGACTTCCCAAGGGCAGTCCGTGTGGACAGACACCGATCAGACCGTGAACTGAGCTAAATCTGGGGCTGCTTTCAGGCACCTGACTTCCGGCTGGTATTTAACAACCCATAGTAAGCTCTTCCGTTACTCTAGGAAAGAATGAAGGAATGCCGGGCCTCCTAATTTGTCCTGGACAAATAGCACAAAGGAGAGTAGAGACAGATAGCTAAAGAGACATGTGCACACATACCATACACACATGCACACTCACACATGGAATGACACAGCAACCTATACTAATGGATCTTCCACAAGCTACTGGGGAAACACTTGGTGATTCTATGCAGCCATTTAAAGGTCTGACTGTGATGATTATGGAGCCAGTGGTAGAATATTAAATAAGGCAAACAATGCAAAAATCCTGTGTTCACTGTGACTACAGCAACAAGCTCGTAAACAAACGTGGGTTAAGGCACCGTGGACTAACAGAAGGTTGGTTTGTCATGACAGTCGCTTGTGAGGCCTTTTCTGTCTCTTTGATTTGCATTCTTATTACAAAGCATGATTTAGACAATAATAATTTTCTTTCAAAATGCCCAGCTGCTTCTGACCCTGAAATAAACTAGCATGATCCAAAAAAAGACTGTGGTAAGAAAGAGGTGGGACATCTTTGCCGTGTTTGGGCCAGTGGAAGTGCTACGGGATCAGGAGCAAAGTCAAGAGTGTCATCAATCAGTCTGCAGACTTGAGAGCTTCAAAGAAAGCATGCTCCGTACCACCCCCACCATGTTCTATCAAAGGAGGCACGGCATTCCACCCTGAGCACGGACTTCTTACCACCCCTGGGGTCTCCACCCACCACATGCGCAGGACCCTCTATGTCTTGTATGTCTTGTGATTTACACAGCAGATTCCAAGTGCGCCTTCTGATGCCATGTAAGGAAAGAAAGGGACTCTGATTATGGCCTCCAGGCTAGAGACAGCCCAGAACAGCAGACATCTCACACCCGTGGACCCGCAGTGACGTCATAATCTGTCCCTTTCCCCGTGAGTCCCCATGACTGCCCTTCATTTATTCATTTTCAAGATACACTTTGTCTCCTCTGCTGCTGGGGCCTCTGAACACAGATGGAGGCAGAAGGACAGGAGAACCACAAAGCCCAGCCCATCATGGCCTCAAGCCAATCCTTCGGCAAAGGCTTGATGGGTAAGCGAGAGAGGAGCTGGGTGTTGGGGGCAAGCAGACAACCAGAAGAACTGAATCCTCAATGGCTTCCTGGGTGGCTGAGCACCGGGGGGCTGTGAAGTGGCAAGTGCCTTCCTGTGACAAAGAGTAGTTGCCTTGGAAAACAGAAAGAAACATCCTTGACTCCAGTTTCCAATGAGATCAGACTCCCCGGGGAGAGATTTCCCACTATGAAGTCCCTGGGGAGGAGAGAGGGAGGAGAAGGAGGAAACCTACTTGAGAGTGGAGAGCATCTGAGCCAAAAGCCCCAATCGAACACCAACCCAGTGGGCTTTTCCATTTGCAAGCAGATTCACTTATACCTGATGGCTGGTGTTCCTGTTCAGTTCCACAGGCTGGCTCAAGGGTTTTGTTTTGTTTTTGTTTTTAAGGAAGTAAAGAAGGGGGGGGATTGATGCAGGAGAGAGAGAGAGAGAGAGAGAGAGAGAGAGAGAGAGAGAGAGAGAGATGTCATTCTTTGCCATCCCAGTTGGTTCCATATCTGGGTGTGCAGAACAAATCCTAGGAGTGGGCACCTGGGTGGCAGCCTCCAAGGGCGGGAAGAGGGCAGCAGCCGAGCCGGTCAGCTCATTAAACTATTGACGGACATGTGCAGCCCTGTGGGCCACCCAGCTGGCTGCATCTGCCATTGAGAGGAGGTAGGAGGGAAGGGCTTGAAGGGGCCAAGAGGGACCAAATGTGCAGGCGGGGCGGAAGCCACAGCCCCTCCTGTACACGGGCAATCCCAACCCAGGGTTATTCTCAGGCACTTTTCCTGTGAGAAAAGAATGGTAGGAATGTAGTGCGGCCAAGACCCAAATCCACTCTACTGTGGCTCGGTGCCCACTCCGATGACGTATATGGGGCTGGCCCCTACAGCCTGGAGTCAGAACATCCACTTAAGGAATTCAGATTGGCAGCCAGGGATACATGGCATAGGTAACCCAGCGTGAAAGCTCCCTCAAAGCTGAGTACACACAGTGGGCATGCACTCGTGAGCACGTGCACAATAGGTGCACACACAAAACTATGCATGCGAACACTCACGTGTTCCACGGGCGTGTGACAGTGAACTACAGACTACATGGAAAGGTGGCCAGAAACACTCCTGGATTTTTATGGCTCTCCAGGGACCTAGCTCCAGGAAGTGCTAGCAACTGCAATCCAATCATGTCCCTGGCTGGAGAAGCCGGCTGGAGACTGGGGACTGTGCAGGAGGAGGAAGAACTTCATGGGGAAAAAATGTTGACAGAGTTTAATGTCAAGCGGAGGACGAAGGCTTGGGTGAAGGCAGCTTCCTGAGAAGGCGGGCGTGCTGAGCGCACCAGCAATGTGTCTGGAAGCCGAGCGGGAACATTGAGCTAAAAGGCACAGGAGAGGGCTGGGTCCCCAAAGGCTGGAGCAAGCCTGAGGGAGGGAAGGGGTAGTACCCAGCCTCTCTCTCCTGCAGTGCCTAGAACTTGGCACACTGGAGTCTGCCCTTATGTGAGAATTAACAAACTAGGCAACCCAGCTAGGAGAGCTCAGCAAGTCTGAGGACTACAAATACATACTGTCCTCATCAAAAAAGACCCAGTACCATAGGAGGAAGAAGCTAACGCTCACTGAGCAGCTGGCATGGGTCGGCCATTTAGAAACCTTATGCTATTGGTAAGACCTGGGACTCAAGAAATCACATGGCAGAAACCAAGACACTCAAACCCCAGCCCTGTCTGCTGCCCCCATCTTTTTCCTACAGTTCTGGAACCACTTATCCTAAAGTGAACACTTCTGGGCTCCCCTTAAAGAACAAAATAGCAAACAAACAAAAATATCAAACTCCCTGGGAGCTTTTGCTAAGTTTCCATCTCTCTGGACATCCCTTGGCCCTCGTGGAAGAACCAAGTGAACGCAGTGACCCAGTAAGCATTCCCAACAGCTCACCTTTCACACTGTATTTTAACTATGGGTTCTCTTGTCTGTCTCCCAAGTAGGCTCCATACTCGCACACACTGCCTGCGCCCCCTGCCCGACTTGTGTCTAGAACACCACTGAGAGTCACAAAGTGCAGAACGCATGAACAGCGGCTCACTTGACAATTGGTTCTCAGAAGGTAGCATGTTTCAGTGGGCGCTCATGAGAAGCTACATCCCAGGAGGATCCCCCTGAAAGGTGGGACACCTGGCCCAGCCCAACTCTATCTATGCATGGAAATCAGCAGCAACATTTTTCAAGATGCAGATTGCAGACTCAGAGGATCTGGGACAGAGGCCCGGGAATCTGAATTATTGACAAGCTTCCCAGATGTCTCTAACTCAGAGCCAGGCCTGAAATCACAGCTGTCTACCCCTTGACTAACAGTCGTGTTCTGACCTGCATTTGGGCTAGGTGAAACTAAGAAAGGGAAACAAAATAAATGCTTCTCTCCTACAGCCTTTATCCAGAGGCCTTGGGTCAAGCTCTTACCCCAAGCTGCTACCTGCTGCAGTGGAGCCGACGGCCACATTTCCCCCACACTGTGGGTAGACACACTGAGGTCTGGCCAGGAAAGACTTCCTTCTCTATTTCTCTTTTCATCTTGCTCTTGAGTTCAGAGAAAGAACACAAGGTCCTTAGGGTCTTCAAGGACTAGCTTTTAGGAAACAGAACAGGATGCACAGACGATGCTGATGCTGTCAGGCATCTCTCTGACCTTGTGCAGGCTGGGACAAAATGTCCTGCAGGCCACACACCTAAGCCTGACCATCACACACAAAATGTCCTGCAGGCCACACACCTAAGTCTGACCATCACACACAGTCTCACCAACTTAGGCCCGTAGGCCAGGAGGAACAAAGGCCCTAGCCCTTTCCTCGCCAACTGTTCACTCATACACTCATGGCAATCTCAGCCACGCTGAGTGAGCGTGCCAAGGCCTGAAGAGTCAGAAGATGAAGGAAGAAGCTGCGTGTTCGAATTTTTTTTCAAAAAGAGAGCTGACCTCCCAGAAAAAACAAATTCCTTGAGGCTAAAAGCTGAGCAACTCACACCCCATGATTTACCCAAGAGCCAGGGTGAGAAAACCCTTGAAGCCTCCTCCCTCTGGAGACACTTCCCCTAGAAGCAGGAGCCAGTTACCTCAGCCAGACACATGCAAGAGGCCCCTCTTCTCCCTGTCCCCCTCCTCCCCACCCAGCCTTGGCTGAGATTGATGGAGCCAGGACAGCTGCAGCGGTGGAGGAGGGGCCAGGGTGCACAACAGCTGGACTGAGGGAGGGCCCTTCCCCTGGCTGGGCAGAGTCCCAGCCGGCACTGGAGGGGAAGGAGACAAGGGTCTCATCTGCACACTTCTCCTTAAGGATGGAATGTGAGCACTCGACTCCATGTTGACCCCGCTCCCCAATCCCTGCTGGTCCTTCACAGCCAGGCAGGTGTCTGTGGATTCCACAGAGAACGAGGCCACTCAGGAGTGGGGCTACATGTCTAGGACCCTGGAGCAGCAACCCTAGGAGAGATCCTGCACACACACACACACACACCCCAGCCCTCACACTCACCAGCTAACCCCCGGGGCCACCAGGACAAAACCAGGAGCCTTGCATTCAGGCAAGATGGTAGATGGCCACGTGAGTGGAGGGTGGCATGGGGTTAGCAGGCATGGCTCTGTCACAGATCAAACTTGCAAATCAAACTTGGGGATCTTTATAGACTTAGAACCAAATATCAGCTCTTCTCTGGCTTCAACTTCCAGTCCTCACGTGTGCCAAGAAAGGCCTCCACCGAGTAGCTCTTGAAATGAGAAGGACAGGGTGCTGGTGCCTACTATATGGTGGGCCTCAGTCTTCACAGTTGTGTGTCTAACCTTTTATCATCTCGCATAGGTACACTCTAGCGATGAACACACATCTCTGAAGGCACCTCACACCACAGGCGGGCCAATGCGGGGTAGCATGGCCATCTAGAACCGCATCCGCTGCAGCAGGTGGCCAGTTACGTTTACGCTTTGTGAGTCAAAAGTAGATGATTTTTAAAAAAAAAAATTTTTTTTTCAAAGAAATCAGCTCCTCGGGCACATGAGATGTACAGCAAATGCTCCCAACACACAGTCAGAGACAGACCACACCCCAGACAGACAGAACAGAGGAACGCTCCTATGGGTGTGGCAATGCCACAAGAAGCTCTCCACAGGGGTAAGGAAAGAAAAAAAAAACCTCCAAGGTAGCTCACACAAAGAGAGAAGGGGACTGTGGTAACCCTGAAGGGGTGAGAAGTCTCCAGGGTTCAGAGTCCTGAAGGCTCACTGGCTACCCTCTTTACTAAGGGTCTCTCTGGCTCCCACACCCAGCAGGACACAGCAGGCAGCTGTCACAGCACACTTCATTTTTGGGATGCATGAGATGCCTGACATTCTCTCCAGTCCCTGATAGACTCCTGGCCTTTCCTAGCTCAAGGTCTGCATCTTGTCCAGGGTACCACCTCCTGCTGCCCAGCAACACTCCATGCCCTGCCCGGCTTCAGGCTGCAGAAGGAACCGTACAGTTCCTGGCCTTCCCTACCTCTAGCCCAGATCCACAACCACCAGGCCACAAACCCAAGCAGAAGGGAGAGAAAGCCAGCGCCTGCTGTATTCCAGATATCACCAAGGTCCCCTCATTTACATTTGACCATTTGATATCCCCAAAATGGGACAAGTGTGGTTAAACTTATCCAGACACAGAAACTAAGACTGGAATAAGGAGGCTGACTTGTGGAAGATAGTACCAGGATACAAATTAAGAAACATCTAACTCCAAAGCCAGCAGGGTGTCACACCTTCAGAAGCTATAGCCTCTGGTAAAGCAGGCAGGCATTCATTCCTCCTGCTGTGGCCCCACAATAAAGAAGCATTGGGGGCAAGCATGGTTTGCCTTTCTGGCCAGGAGCAGCCAAGAATCTCAGCCTTGAGGAGGTACTGAAAGGCCACAGAGCCAAAGCCCATGAAAGACAAGGGGAGGGGGGAGGATGGAAGAGAGTAGAGGGAAGCACAGACCAAGGCAGTGAGGTAGGACGCAGAGGCACCTGAACTTCTGAGTCTGGTTATTATTTAAAGGCTCTTTTTTTTTTTTTTTTTGGTTTTTCGAGACAGGGTTTCTCTGTATAGCCCTGGCTATCCTGGAACTCACTCTGTAGACCAGGCTGGCCTCGAACTCAGAAATCCGCCTGCCTCTGCCTCCCAAGTGCTGGGATTAAAGGCGTGCGCCACCACTGCCCGCCCGAGTCTGGTTATTATTAATTACATGTGCGGCAGTTTGTCTAAACCATGTCTTGCTCACAGCTGTGCACCTAACACGGTAGGCACTTAATAAGCATCTGTAAGAAGATGGAGGGTGGTGGACAGATGACAAATGGAAAGACAACACCAAGGACAAGAGACAGGGAAAGCCTCTCTGCCTTTCCAGAGACTCCATCTCCAAGAATCCTCCCTGACCTTTGCACCCTGAGGCTGTCCTTCTCCAAGGGGCTCCTTGACTATCAGCTACAACCCTATAGGTCATAATCTAGGCTACGGTGACATTGGGAGACACTGAAAAGTCTTCTCATCCAAATTCTATCGTTACAGATGACAAGACTGAGATCCAAGAGTGGACCTGGCTTGCCAGGGGACACATGGCTTCAGAGAAAAGTTTCTTGTACTTGTCCCTGTAGGTCTTGAGTGCCCAAAGGTTCATTGCTGGACTGGGCTGGAGCCGGCAGCCATCTGTCTGCAAGGCCTGCCAACAGGCCTTCCCTCCCATGTACCCTTGGTAATGAAGCCCACCGCAGGTGATCTCAGAATACTGCACCAGGGGGAGGTCCTGCTGGCCATGTTTCCAGCCTTTAATTTCCGATTTCCCAGCCTGACACCCCTAATAGTCTGGCCCCTTTCTGCTCTGGCCCCAGTTGGCCATACATCACCTTAGCTGATGCCAGCCATGCCTTCCCCCAGCCATCTGGACAGAGGAATGAGCAAAGAGCAGGACAGGATGATCTTGGCAGAGGCCTGCTGGGAAGCCACAGACGCCTGGTCCCTACCCTGCCTGCCCTTGCCGTGAATATGCTACCGGGATGCAGGATGGCAAGATAGCAGGATTTTGGTTTCTTTTTTTTTAAGGTCTCAATTTCTCCTTACATAGCTTAGAATCTTCTACCCCAAAGGCAACAAGATATGCTGATATGGGTGTTCCTCTGCCCCTGTCCCCACCCACCCACCCACTATAAAGACAACACATACCAATCCAAATGGAGCATCTTTGAGGTAAACCATGGCCCCTATCCTGCAGAAGTGCTCAATCAAGTCTGTGAGTCAAAACAAGCTGACATTAAAAGGTCACTTCCCAAGTAAGAGAAGTTGCCAGGTGAGCCATGCTGGACAAGGCCATCATGGAAGGACGAGTTAGTGAAGCCATGACAGGACAGCCTGGAGCTATGCTCGGCCCGGAGGTGAGCGTGACCAGAGGTCCTGAGCACAGAGTGAACTACACACCACACAGCAAAGGATGCCCCAGGCTGCCCATGCTCATGAAAGGGAGAACCTTAGGAATGAAGTGGAAGTGTGAAGCGAGGAGTATCGATGGCAACAAGGCGCCCTCGAGCTGTGCAAGGCAAGACACAAGGTGCAGGAGACCAGCCTTGCAGTGTCAAGGTTTGGGGAAGAGGGAAGGGGGTGAGGACCATCAGAAAGCACTGTTCAAAATCAAAGCCCTTTGTATCCTCATCTTACCCAAATGCAAACGTCACTGAAGAGGTGCCCTGGCCTAGAACCATACACTCATGAAGTCTTATTCTCAGAGCACTGTCCAGGGCATCCCTGGGTGAGGAACCTCACAGAGGACAGTCACTGAGAGGACTGGGGATCCCGCTATCTAAGTATTCATTTGCTGGAGAATATGGGGCACCACATTCGCCATCTTTTGATAGCAAGTAAATATTCCTATCTGCAGAGGATGAACAGCAATACCCATCAGATGCTTCACTATGTGAGACCCTTTATCACCTAACACCTGAAACAAGAGAATTTATGCCCCAGAGTTCCAGACAGCCAAGATGTCCACAGAGCCAGGCCTCTGTGAGACTGTTGGGAGAGCCTCCTTCCTTGTTCTCTCAGATGTGGATGTAGCTGGCAGTCCTTAGCAGACGAATCACTCCTCTCTGCCTCTGTCATCAAATGCCATTCCCCCTGTGCCTCAGTGTCTAGATGTCTCGCTAAGATGAACACCAGTCATCAGCTAACCCAGTATGAGCAACCCTAGAGGACCTCATCTTAGATTGATTACATCAGTAAAGACCCTTATCCCAAAGTAGAAGAGCAGATGGACTCCAAGCAGATGTCAGTGGAGACAGGGACACTACTTAATACACTATATTCATTTGCTGTCAAACCATGTCAGGTATGATTGGTTTAAATAACACGTCTCCCATATTCTCAGGCATTTGAATACTTGAGTCTCTTCTTGGTGGCCCTGCTTGGTCAGGAATAGATGTGGCCTTGCTAGAGGAGATATTAAAATCTTGCACCATGTCAAATTTTCTCTCTTTGCTTGCAATATGAGACGTGAGCTCTCAGCCACGCCTGCCACCATGCCTGCCTGTTTCCACACTTCTGAGCCATAACAGTGATGGACTCTGATCCCTGTGGAACCATGAGCCAAATAAACCCTTCCTTCTATGAGTTGCCTCGGTTGTGGTGTTTTATCACAACAGAAACATACCTAATACATCAGGTAACCAGACACCCAAGCTCCAGCCCCAGACCTACCTCTGACTGCCTGGCTCGGTCACCTGAGCTGGATCCCCTCAGTCACTCTCCTCTGAGAGAGGACAGCTTGGATTTGATTTCCCAGGTCCTCGCCAGCTGCAACGCTGCCAAATGAAAAGCAATTAAAAATCAGCACAAATTCACAATTTCAACAATATATATAGAAATAGATATAGATACACGCATGGCCTTGTTGGCAGCCATTGTCTCCCGGCTCTGTTCTCTGGGAAGCCCTGGAAGCAGTGAGACCCTGGCATCAATGAGCAGGCTCGGGCCTGCATCCTGCTTTCTAAACATCATTCTCTAACAGGAGCCAGGGCTCTTTAGAGCAGCGACCAAGTCAGGCTTCCAGAACACCAGTCTCCAGCAGAAACAGGGATCCTCACAGCAGTGACTAGTTCCAGGGACAGAGCATGACTCTAAAGTTTTCTGTAATGCCTGAACATAAGCAATGCTTTAAAAGTAAAGAGGTAGGAGCCATGTTGGTTCAAAAGGTCACAGGCGACAACTGAAAGATGTCTCAATAACTCTAGCAAGAACTACTGGAACAAAATAAGCAACTATTCAGCCAGAATCCACAGAATAAATGTCATATTTATTACGTATCATTTGTCCGTGCTTTTTATTGTGTTATATATTTATGAGCCTGTGATGATAAGAATAACTAAGTGAATAAATAAATAAGAGAGAGAAGACAGTTCCTTCCAGAATTACAATTAATAAACGCAGAACAATGAAGTAAACAGAAAATTACATTTATACAAACATCACTGTGGCGGGCAACACGGCTGACGGATTAGCTAAAATTAGTGGGTGAATGTCCAAGAAACAACTGGGTATTTGTCTAGTGTCAAAAGTATCCACTCCTCCAAACACTTATTAATTTCAGAGAATAAATTATAGCTCTACAGCACGAGCACTGAATGGCATTGCTTCCTCCTTGTGATCAAGGGTAATGTCACCAGTAATAACACACACGGCCTCATGGTTCCCTGACACTGTGCTCCAAAGGGGACAGTGTCAGTGTTGTGAGTATGCGCCCAAAATGTATTATTTCAATCTCATCATAAGAAAACACTCAGAGTGACAGCGTCTTACCATGCTGCCCAGGCCTTTCAGTCTGCCGGGGTGCTGGAGACAAGGAAAACCTGAGGCAGGCTGGGACCAAAAAAGACCCAACAACTCAATGCAATGCACAACTTGAGCAAGGAAGGATGTCTGTGCAAAGGTAGTTCAAATCAGGGTAGGGTTAGTTAGCAATATTGCACCGTTAATGTCCTGGCTTTCAAAGTCCTAGAAAGTCAGGCTTCTTAAACAGCGGGCTGTGACTGAATCCCATCTGTAAATGAACATTGCTGGAGGGAGGGAGGGAGGGAGGGAGGGAGGGAGGGAGGG
>NW_021620828.1:3853549-3856082 GCF_004785775.1 Grammomys surdaster
GGGCCGGGAGGCTGAAAAAGTTTCTATCTAAATTCACAATGACCAAAACCTAATTCAAAGTTAAATCTGCAGTGGGTCCAAGTTGAGTCTGGTGGAGCTCCCTTGTGATGCATCACGTGACTTCCCTGCAGCCTCGTTTCTGAACATGGGACACGAGATGTGACACAACACACCACCAATGAACACAGCCAGCAACATCTCCGCTGAGAGCAGAGACCCCAGCATGCTACGAACAGCAGTGTTCTCGGTAGATACAACACTCTTGTGCTCTTACAGAAACAGAATGGTTGATTACGGAAAACAAAGGCTTTGCATGTTTTCCTGGAGTCACTCCTCAGCGCCTAAGCATCAAAGCAGTGTATCTTTTGGATTGTGTTGTATTACAAATGTTTGGTTTTTTAAAATTACTCTTGGAGTTGCTGCCTTGAGTGCCATAAAAAAAATTGTGAATCAGATTTTGGTTTAGAATTTCCAACTGTTTCCCAAATAGGCCTCAGCAGACTTCTGCTGGCTTCGTGCTATGTATCTGTGTGAAGTAGCACCCCCAGGACTGACGATCATTAAATCAAAACATCGATCAACTCTGAAAAACACTGAAGATGCTCTGTGTCTTGCAGCATCAAATATTCCACCGAGATGTAATTCTTTCTGTGAAAACATGCAAGCCTGTCCACCTTATTAGTATGCAAATTTGCTATTGTCTTTAATAAATGATAAAATATGTATATTAAAAAAATCATCTTTAAACATATTTATCATTAATTGTCGAGAAATGGTTGATTTAGATACCATGAGCCCAGGATCATGTAAAACCTTCCCTGGTAGAAAGCAGTTATAAGTAGGAAAACTTAAAAAAACCCTTGACAGACTGCTAACTACAACCAAAAGAAGCAAGATGCACAGAGTATGTGCCACATGTATGCAGTACGCATGCAGCAGGATGCATACTGTATGTATGTATAATCTGCAGACACACGACCAGGCTGCAAGAGCTTGGGAACTCGGGGAGTAAGCATGGTTGTTGAGGATGGGGTGGGAGTAAGGGAGTGGGGAGAGAGAAAATGGTCTTTCTGCTGTTTCGGGCAGCTTGCTGGACCCCAGATCCGATTTTCACACAAGGATTACTAGATTACATTTTTCACCACAGGCAGCTGTCCCTGTCAAATAAATAATCATCACCTTACATTTATATATCACCTTTCATCCCACAGCCCCTTTCCTCCAGTGAGGACCAGCCTGGGAACAGCTTCATGCCCTCTCAGGAAAGGGAGGGGCAAGAAGGCTGGAGTGGCTTGCACAGAGGGAAGCAGCTTGAACCCTACTGGGTTCCATGAAAGCAGGGCTGGAGCCCAGCAGAGAGAAGAAACTCCACACCTGGAGGGCAGCCTGTGGTATAGTGAGCTATGGTATGTAAGAAAGGTCTGGGCAAGGGAGGGTACAGAAGCCAAATCCCACAGGCCTGCACCACCATCATGAAAGCCAGACGTGAAGGAGGGCCAGGGTCAAGGGGGCGGCAAAAGCAACAGAAAGGCCACAGGTGATGGGTCACACCAGGCTTCCTCAGAGACAAAGGGGTCCTGGTAGTCCTGGGAAGATGAGTGGACCTAAACAGAGCAGAAGAGGGGGCAGGGAGAAGGGAGTGGCACCAAGACCCATGGCATCCCGAAAGCACAGAGGGGAGCAGACCATCCATCACTGCCATGCTGGAAGTGAAGAGGACCAGCTGGAAAAGCCATCAGACTTGTGCTAAGAGGAGGAGCCAGCTCACATTCGGATGCCCCTGTGAGCACCCACAGCTCAGAGGGCTAGAGAGGTCTAGGCACTGAGAAGCTAGTTTCAAGTGAATGGGGGTCACCTTGGGTAACACAAAATTCATCCCATCCCTCTGGCCAGGACCCCAAAGACTCTGGGTAAACGTCCACTGAGTCCCATGGCACCCTTTGGTACAGCTTCCTGTGTCCCCTTTGACCTCCATTAACCTACCACATCCATGCAGCCCATCACTTGCTACTGGGCTATCCCAGGCCTTCCAGATAACCCCCCACCTGCTTCCTTCTGCTTGACTTCCTATTACAAGTTCCACATGTCCATTGCTCTACACTTGGCCACTCTTCACTCTGTCCTTGCCAGCGACCCAGTATGTCTTTGTGCCCTCACACTTGGAACCCCAAAAGCACATCCACATAAACACTTGCTCTAGGTCCTCCTACATCTCACCCTAAAACATCCATGGGGTCTTACACCATAAGCTCCAGAATCCTCTTATCATTTGCAAGCTAGTTACATACCTTCTTCATACACACACACACACACACACACACACACACCCCTGCAAATAGTCCAAAACTGACTCTGGCCCTTCACCGTGAAGCTCCTCCAATCTCCTCAATGTACTATACTAAATCTAAAGTCCAGCACTGTCTCTCCAGAAGCCCTGCCACTTCCAGGGACTGTTTCTGTGACTGGGAATACCAGGGACAGTTCTTTCTTTCTTTCTTTCTTTCTTTCTTTCTTTCTTTCTTTCTTTCTTCTT
>NW_021620828.1:3856182-3894225 GCF_004785775.1 Grammomys surdaster
TTTCTTTCTTTCTTTCTTTCTTTCTTTCTTTCTTCTTTCTTTTTTTTCCTTCGAGACAGGGTTTCTCTGTGTAGTTCTGGCTGTCCTGGAATTTACTCTGTAGACCAGGCTGGCCTCGAACTCAGAAATCTGCCTGCCTCTGCCTCCCAAGTGCTGAGATTAAAGGCGTGCGCCATCACCGCCCAGCCAGGGACAGTACTTTCTTAGCCCATCTAGGCAAGAGGCACGCTTTCCCCCCTTGGCTGACCCATAGCCCCAAAGCCCAGGATGAACACGCTTCTTATCACTTGTGATTCTAAAGATTTTTACAAACACTCACTGCCCTGTATCCTGCTCCACAAGACAAGGCCTCTGTTCTCAACAGCATCCCCAAGTTCCCTTGATGCCAGACACCTAAAACCAAGGCTAATCCAGAGCTGCCCCAGAAAACACCAACCTGCAGTACCACAGCCATTGTCCCTGCCATGGCCGCTTTGTGACATCCCCTCCCAGGCAGTGCTTGTGGTTGCCCTGAGATGTCTACCCTTCTGTTCTTTCCTCATGAAGGGACAACCAAGAGCCATGGCAATGCAAGGGCAAGCTCTGCAGCAAGGGCCTGGCATCCAGAGACACGCCATGACCTACGTCCCACATGGGATCTGCAGGAGCCAGAGACTCATCGGTTGTGAGGGGGAGCGAGGCCACCTGAAGGGTGCAGGGAGTCAAGATGATCCCTATGGCTAAACATTAGGTTAAGGGATACACCGGGAAGCAGTGGGAGTGGGGGGGAGGTGGGGAAAACGCCAGCATCTCCAAGTCCCTGCAAGCCAAGAGCCAGGCTGCAGACAACAGAAGACCCTCCTGCCACCGTAGAGAGACACATCATACAGTAAGGCTGGCCTCTTGGGGGAGTGCTTGGAAAAGACAAATCTAATTCAAACAGGTTGCTACTCAGCTACCTGATTTTAAAAAAAAAATGCCAGTTCACCCAACACCTGGACAAAGACTTCTTTCCTCAACCTCAGCCATGTAGAGGGAGGGAACAGCGCGCTGAGCCTTCCTTCCCTAGACACTCCCCCACCCCCACAAACAGAAAAAGGACCATGAAGCTGAAACCTGAGAAGATGCCAAGGGGCAGCGGGAGGCAATTTACAGCTGGGAAAACTGAGCCCTTGGCCAGATGTGGGCCCTGGGCAGGAGGGGGTGGGCTAAACTCTGTGCCTAAGTGCCTAGAGGGGCTCCCTTCTCAGGTCACCAGCAGCCGGGCCTGGCTCTGAGCTGAGAGCCCAGGAAGAGTAGAGAAGAGTAGGACGGGGCAGTGAACCAGGACCTACCCATCTTCAGGGTTGGTGGCTCAAAGCCATCAGCCAGGGCAGGGCATGGGGAGCAGGGTAGGAGGAAGGGGGGCAAAGAGAAAAAGTAACAGAGTGGAGGCCAGGAGGAGGTGTCTCTGTTGTGCTGGCTATAACAGAGGTAGAGGGCTTCTTCCCACTCAGGGATCCCTGACATGGCCAAGAGGAACCAGCCAGAGACCTGCTCACTCTTGGCCATGCCCTAGACTCCACTGCCTCCTGAGCACAGAGGGCGTCTAACTGTGATCCATCACAGCTGTACACGTCTCCTGGGCCACTTGCAGGACTAGACCTCGGAACAAGGGCCAATCGGATACAATCACAATAGCCGAGAACCAGCAAGCACTACCCCTCACCACCAACACAGGGCAAATGAAGGACCAAGAGGCCCAGAGAGGGTAAGGGCTATCCTGAAAGTCACACAGCCAGTGAGCAGGACAATCAAGACCCAGATACCTAATGTTTGGCTCAGGGACCCAAACAACCCTCCTCACCAGCCTAGACCAGCACAGCCCAACTAAGGAAACAAAGCTGCCTACTTCAAGAGCATCTAAGAGGCTGGGAAAGAAAGGGGGGAGGAAGTCAATCCCCCTAAAGAGATGCATGCAAAAAATCCCTCTGACAAGTGGTAGAACTATTTCCATTGGAAAAAAATTAATGAAAAACCCTCCCTTACCAGACCCCAGGGGTATTTGGCTGTAAGCTGATGTAATAGGGAGAAGAGAGGCCAAGGGGAAGGAACCCCCCCACACACCCCAGCATGCCTTCTGCCAGAAGCACAACAGGGAAGCTGCAGCTGGAGTTGGGGGGACACAAGCCAAGCAGGATGTTGGAGCCTTGGAAGGAGGCCTAACGCAGCCAAGCTGGCTGGCTGGCTGGCTGGAAAGCAGAGGCCTTTGAAATGGGAGCACATGACCGTGCTCCACTGAGCCCCACAGGCAGGTAGGCATGGGGTGGACAGAGACAGCAATGCAAAGCCTGTGGAGGGCAGTGGAGGGTGTCTATGACAAAAAGCCGGCTGCAAGCAGAGCCAAGAGGCAGAAAGAGGGGGCTGGGACCCTGGATATCGGGAGGTCAGGACATGACTTGGGATCTGGAGGCCCATATTGGTGATTAGGAATAGAAGTGTACAGGGAACTTCCTACTGACCCCTTCACACAGATGGAAGACCTCTGATAAAGTGGACATGCCTACACAGGAACCTAGGACCCCAGCCGGGAACCTCAAAAATACCCAGCTTGCAGACGGCACTGACATGAAGAGCCCGAGTCCATGGTGGAGCAAGGCACTCCACCAAATGCTATCTTCCCCTAGCAGACGCCTACATAGCATCACGGACCAGCGGAAAGCTCTGGCAGCTGGGGCCACCTGGTAGCTCCATAGAGAAACTAGGGTCCCATCCCTGCCTACAGTGTGGGGTACAGGCTAGTAGGATATTCAAGGGTAGTAGGTGGGGGTAGTGACAGATCGTGTCCCCATTTCTGGCACCCTGGTGAGAATTTTTCTTGCACCCACTAACCCCGCCACACGCAAAGCTGATCATTACAGGGAGAATAAAAAATGTCCCAGCCTCCGGATCAATGGCCAGTTCAGCATTTTATCTTGGAAATGTTGAAAATGCCCTTGACCTCTCTTAGGCTCCAGTACCCCGCCCCCAACATTGGTCTCAAGAGGACAGCCCTGTCCTTAACACAAAGTGTAGGAAAAACACATGAGCCCTGAAACCAGAAAAAAAAAAAACCTGCAGCCCCAGAAACAACACTCAGCGCACTGAGGCTGAACCTGAAATGGGGTGTGGCTTGGCGCGCCGTGTGGGACTGCCCCGCAGAGATCTGAGGCTACATGTGGCCATGACCAGCTGTGGGCAGTGGGATGGAGTACTGTGCCCAGGGGCTGCTGGGAGTAGATAAGCCATGAAATCGGCAGGCTCCACCCACTTCTGGACTCAAGCTGAGCTTCCAGGGAGTTTGCTATTGCTGTGTGTCCCTGCTGCTGGAAAACATGTCCTTGACCTTATAGGGCTGCTCTTCCCAGGCTAGCCCCGCCCCAGGCATGACCCCCTCCCTCAGTGTCTAGCACCATACACCATCCACACAGGCTGCCAAGCTAAGGTCTAGGGGGTCGCAGTCTTGACTTCCTCAGAGCCCCGTTCTCTGCTTCTGGCCCCCACACAGCCCTGGAATGCACAGCTAGAATGCCCTCTACAGCAGGGGTTCCCTACAAAGGTTTGGCCACAGGTAAGGTGCTGAAAGGCCACCTCCCAGCCTGCGACAGTGCCCTGAGATGACCACTTCTCCAAAGTAGACTGCTGCGGCTTCATCTCACTCGGCCTTTCTTCAGAATCATCCATGAACCTGTGACATGTGCGATTTGAGGCTGAGGCAGGGGGCACATGGCCAGGAGACCTAGATTGAATAAAACAACCTGCTGGGAAAAACCAACAGGTTTCCTGCTACCATCTAGTGGCCAGCACATGGAAGAGCAGGCACCACAATAAGGCCACCAAGAAGTCTTGGGGACCATATCCCCCTCCCCAACAAGCCCCGACTGAGACTAGGTGGCCACCAGGTGAAGTAGAACCTAGGCAGGAGTCATGGGTGCCAGATAAGAAAGTCGCAACAACCGCACAAAACAAAAAGATATGCTGGCTGTCCATCCAAGGCCTTAGGAGAAAGCGCAGAAAGGCTGGAATGGCGATGTGACCTGAATCGACAGCAAAGGAAGATGTCAGTCCTGACTATGGCTACTGTCCTGGGTGGCCTTTCCTCCTCTCCTCCTCTAGTGCCTTGCAGCTGCTCTTCCTGTCACTCACCACAGCCAGGCGGACCCCAGGCTGCACACTTGTCCTCACACAGCCCCTCCCTCCCCCGTCTGTGCCAGCATGGCTGTCTCTTCCACATCACACATCACCTCCCTCATCCTTTGGTCCTGGGCCCCAGTCACTGGTTCACCCATCCATCTTTTCTACTCCTTCATCTTCACTAGTGGTCGCCCTCTTGTTAGGCAGCTGGTCTCATAGTGCGGCTTGGACCTCAGAGATCCATACTTCCCACCTTGGAAGACGGAGGACTCAAAAGAGCTCTAGCTGCCACTGTCCCAAGGCCTCCTTCCTTCTTGTCTTATAGAAGGCCACCTGTCTGTCAGATTCCCTGTGGGCCTCAAAACCGGAGCAACTTCCATTCTAAAGCAGCTATCCTGAGAGAGACAGTGGGCCCTCAGGAACCCTAGGCTGCCTGGCCCATCCAAGTGGCAGGATAGACAGAGTCTGACCTGAACTCAGGCTTTGGTTGACCCCTAAATCTCTGTGTGCCTGGTAAAGTCCTTCCTCCCTAAAACCTTAAAATGCCCCCATTTGTACAACAAAGAATCATTATTACATAGAACCCTTTGAGGCCAAAATATCTACAAGACTAACCTATACTAAGACGTCAGTAACTGATAACTTGGTAACTGGGTAACTGGGAAGACAGTGTCGATCCATCACCCATCCACGCCGCAGAGGCAGCATGCTGTACATGTAAGTGAGGGGTGAGGCTATTTTTAACATTGTGACTTGTTTAGCTCTGGTTTACACAGCATGGGGGATGGAGACGCAAGGTCAATACTGGCTTGCACGAGAAGGAAAGCACTTGCCTGGAGCTTGACCTCCCACAAGGTCAGGGTGGCCAACCTCATGTGACACCTTCTGGGAGCAGCTCCAAGGATCACCTCTCACAATGGCAGAGTTAATGCCAATGGTCGCTAAGGAACTACGACCCAGGACAGGTCTATACTGTGGAGCCAGTGAGCGTCCTGCTAAGAACTGACCAGAGTGGCTGGCCAGTGCCACTCTTCCATCATGGTAGATACTCAGCAGGTGGCCTTCAGTTCCCTCTCCTCTCTTCTCTCCTCTTGTCCCTTCTCCTCTCCTCTCCTCTCCTCTCTTCTCCCCTCTTGTCCCTTCCCCTCCCCTTCCTCTCTTCTCTCCTCTGCTCTCCTCTCCTGCAAGTTGTTTTCACAAAACCTCACTACCACATACTCTCAGACGACCTTTTGGAATTGAGATGAGAGCCGAAGATCTGGACGAATTCTCAATCCACACCAAGTTTCACGTGTGATTTCCAACAGAAGGGCACTATGATTTGAGGCTACTCGGGGAAGGGAGGCTCTCACATCTTTGCCCGGGTGCTAGCATATCTTTCACAGTAGGGAATTTTTCATGTAACAGCCACATGGCTGTTTAAGTAAATTGGATACCTGGTGTCACTGCCTTAACCCTACCCTGGTAGAAGGAGCCTGTTGAGACAGCTAGGTCTGGAGAGGGGGTATGGGGACAGGCCTCAGAGGAAGAAACCATGGTGGGTCTCTGTCATCAGCAGATGGTGAGGGGGCTTCTGAATAAACCCTCAGAGCCCCAAAATACTTCTTGCACCTGCTTATTCCTCCCTAGGATTCCTTCATGGGGAGGGGGTCAGCTTTGATTCTACAGTCAAAAATAGGCCTGAAACCATAAACCTGTGGTGTATGGGGGACACACCATTGTACACATTGTGTGATGGGGGAGAGAACAGCGAGGTGGTTTAGGAAACTGAGAGGAAACAGATGCTGGCTCTGGAAGCACATGTGGCTCTTCCTGGGCCTCTCAGGACAATCCTACAGGAAGACAAAGGCATTCAGGCTAGAGCCAGGAATAACCTAGTGGATCTATCCCTGCCCTGAAGGTGAGGAAAAAGCACATGTGCCACTATCCGGGGTCCTCATCAGAACCAGTGTGGAAGGAGTAACGGGGCGAGGCTAAGAGCCTACAGGAGGGAGATGAAGAAGACTCTGAAGAGAGGCTGAGGTGGCAGTGGAGGACCAGCCCCCAGCCACAAGAACCCAAAAGGAGCAAAGGGGTATTCCCAGCAGCCAAAAGTGGGATACCCAACTTGGGCTGACTGCCCAGGCTCGCTGGAGACCCGCCCAGGAGCTGGGAGCTAGTTTGGAGAGGTGTGAGTGGACTCGGGAAGAGACACGGAACTGGGTCAAGAGAAAATGAGAATACTAAAACCACAGGAGACCGCTCCGAGTCATTAGTCACCAGGGAAATAGAATCGACCACAGTGAAAGGCTGCCTCACACCTGGGACCACCTTAGTGGAAAAGAAAAAGGAAAAGGGACAGTGACAAGTGCTGGCGAGGATGTGGAGAAACTGGACCCCTCCCACACTGCTGGTGGGAACCAGGGTGACACAGCCACCGTGCAGACAGTCTGCCCACATCTTGCTGTACAGAGCACAGAGTTTCCCACAGAATCCATCGCTTTCCCCATCTGGGTACTTACCTCACAGAACCAAAGTCAGATGCCACAGGAACACTTGTACAGGAATGTGCACGACAGCCCTCCCTGTACAAGTCTTGGGGGAGGAAACCAACCCAGATGTCCGTTGACAGATGAATCTATCAACATAATGCTGCACAAGCATATGAGGGAATATTACTCAGCCATAAAACAAAGCACACCCACCCTACACGCCTCTATCTGGACAGGCCTGGAAGTTATCTAAATGAAGTAAGCTGGACACAAGGGGCCACACGCTATACTGTGCTACTGACAGGTGTCCAGTGTCAGAACCACCAGTAGAAAGCAGGTAGGTGGTTGTCAGTAGTTTAGGGGAAGGAGGACTGCAGTTTAGGAGAGGGAGGACTGCAGTTTAGGGGAAGGAGGACTGCAGTTTAGGAGAGGGAGGGCTGCAGTTTAGGGGAGGGAGGACTGCAGTTTAGGGGAGGGAGGACTGCAGTTTAGGGGAGGGAGGACTGCAGTTTAGGGAGGAGGACTGGTAAACAATAACTAAGAACTACAGGCTGATGCAAAGGTTGAACAAGGTAATAGGATCATTCCACAACCCGATGAACGAGCTAAGGACTGAACTGCATCCTTTACAGGGGACACGGTGAGATCAGAGAGTAGGCGCAGGCATGTAAGCCCAACATTTGGGAGGCAGCTCATCCTTGGCTACACAGCAAGTCAGATGCCAGCCTGGGCTATTTGAGACCCTATCTCAAACACTAAATGAACAAATGATGACAACAAAAAGCCTGAAATGGTCACATGGTACAGTTTATGTTATGCGCCTTTTGCCATGTTAAAAATGAACAAGCATCTAAAGCCTAGGAGATTCTAGGCAGAGACCCCTGTTGTCAAGCAGCGGCAAGGCTTGCCAGCCCTGCTCAGAGGGTGAGAAGTCAGAGTCAGAGAAGCCAAACTCCCAGCGCAGCATCCAGCCTGGCTGGCGTTCGCGCGCATTTGCCATGCCCATGCATATGCCCTGCCAAAGCTTACCAAATCAGAGTGCCAAAGCTTACCAAATCAGTATCTTGGAATATACACAACAGCCCAGGGAGGAGGTGCAGCTAGTGTGTGCAGCTTCGGGAACAAAGCTAAATCACCCACAGTGTCACCAGCACCCAGGACACAGAGCAGCTGAGATGCTGGTTTGCATCCTAGACAGTCCCCTCTCTCTGTATCATCACCAATGCCCAGCACTGGGAAGTGGGGACAGCACAGCCTTAGCCAAGTCCTACACTGCATGTGACCCTCCCTAGTATTTGCTACTGGAGTGCCTCCATTTCTTTCTCTGAAGAAACCCAAGGCACACTATGATGGTCCATGGCGGGTTATAAAATGAGTGTGCCTGAAAGCTCCTGGCACAAGACAGGGCTCCATGAACCTTCAGTTCCTTTCCTCCCCCAAGGTAGAGAACGATTACAAAGACTGAATGGAGAATTTCAGCAGGTGTATGAAATGTGGGCAGAGCAAGCAGGGAAGCAAGGTCAGGAGAGGGTGCCACACATCGAACACCAATATCCCAGTGACCTTGAAGGTCTAACCCTTGAAATCTGGCATGGCCACTCTAGGAGACCCTGTGACAGGAGTGGTTTTAGTGAGGGACAGGGGCCGAAGTTCAAGGGCGCTGGGATGCTAACGGCATTGGGGTTATCAGGAGAGAGGAGGTGTAAGAAGGAAGGCTGGAAACAGCAGAAATAAAACTCGCCAATAAAAATAGAAGGAGCTTGCATTTTTAGCGCATCCTCAGTGTGCCAGACGCTACGCTAAGCACTTTACAGATTCCCTTGGTGCCTCCTGACATCTCCACAGGGCAAGTTATTATTAACCCCATCTTACCAACAACAGTATGGACGCAGAGGGTAAGACGCCGCCTACTTAAGGTCACACACTGAAGTGTCTGCTTTGCGACCAGGCTGAAAGGTCCTGTCACGCATATTCTGACCCTTCTCTTCCGGGTTCCTACCCTCAGCTTCAGCCACACTGGGAGAATCTCCCAGAACAAGTCACTGGGCTTGAGCAATATAGACAGCCCCTGGCCTCAACACAGCCATCTAGAAGCTGACTCCAGCAAGGAGGGATGAGAGGAGATGATAAATATTTGGGAAATTTTAGTCAAATAGAGACTTAAACAGAGAAGCGGCTGTTCTCACCAGCTCCACCAGCTTTAGGGAGAAATCGCCGTCTGCCTCGCATATTGCCAAACTCTCCGGCTGGATATGCTCACTCTGGGCAGAGGGCTCAGGTTCCCAAGCTGAAACAGGATTGATCACTGGGTGCGTGGTTCATGGAGCTCTCAGTGGCCCAGTGAAGCAGAAGCAACGGGGAAGTCGCCCTCCTGCCATCCCAACAAGTGCTGTTCTGAAGGAACTGAAGACATCTTCCAAATGCCTCCCCTAAGTGCCACGTTCATCCTACTAAGCAGTGGTCAGTGCAGGAAAGGGACGGCAGAGGAGACATCTGAGAAGGGCCAAATTCAAGGCAGACACCATCATGATGGTACAGAAGGAGGGAGGGACCGAGAGGAAGTACTGGAGTAGTGAAGTGCGGGCTTCTGCGTAGCTCTCACGGTTGCTCTACTCTGCCTCCTGGGAATGCCAACCCAGGAACAGGTGCCTTCTCCGTACTCTTCAGCCACTCCCAAGGAGGCTATAAGCATGTAGGAGCCAAACTCAAGTAAGATGTAGAAGTCTTGTCCTCACATGGAGACACAGACCTGGAGCCCAGCACTAAAGAGTCAGAAGCAGGGCCAGGCAAGATGGTTTCACGAATACAGGCGTTTGCCATGAAAACTGAAAATCTGAGTTCTATCCATGAGATCCACGTGGTAATAGGACAAAATCAATTCCACAAAGTTGTTCACTGGTACTTCCACGTGCACCCTAAGACAAGCACATGTGTGTGCACACACACAATGAATAAATACTGATTTTGGAAAGGCTGAAGCAGGTACAGTGTGAGTTTAAAGCCAGCCCAGACTACATAGTAAGTTCCATGTGGGCCTGGACTACACAGTGAAATTCTGTCTCAAAACAACCAAACAAACTCCTTAATTTTATCTTAAACTAGTGTTTAGGGGCTCCGAATGCATCAGATACTATGCTGGCTCTGACACACAAATCATCTCATTTAAACCTCAACGCAATCCAATGAGAGCATCCAAGAGTTAAGTAGCATACACACGGTTAAGCTAATATGTCGTGGGACCAGGAGGCAAGGTCATGTGGTCTGACCTCAGAACCCACAGCCTCAACCAAGACCCTTTACCACTTCCTGAAACCGACCCTTAGGAGTTTGTGACAAGTTAATAAAGATAATTTCTAGCCCATTAAAGGAAATGGACACAGGGCTGCAGCACTCAGGAACACACCCGTGAGCACCCATGTTCGGACTCAGGATGTGAGCCCATCATTTCAATTACACAGCAATTACACACATGCACTGGGCTGACTTGGAATGAAGAGAGTGGTTATTTAATTTTAAAATATGAGGGGGGCAGATAATGGACAATAGGTGAAAAAGCATCCAAATGACCATTTATGGGTGATGGGTAAACAAGATGTGGTAGAGGCACACCATGAAATATGACTCCCTGGTAAAAAAAAAGGAATGTGTTCTGATACCAGTTACAGCTTGGGTGAACTCTGAAGCCATTATGCTGTGTGGGGAAAAAAAAAAATCTACCCAGGAGAGCCCAGACAGTAGATGAGCCCATTTGTATAAGGTCTCTAGAATAGGCAGACTTTAGAGAGTGGGTGTTCAGTGGGCACAGAGTTTCAGACCAGGAAGATGGAAATAGCCTAGAGCCTGAGGATGGTGAGACAGCAGTGGGAATGTGTGTCAGGCCCGCTCAACTCAAAACTTGCAATTTACTTAAGTGATACATTTTATGCCATGTGTATTTTACCACAATAACAGTTAAAAACACAAATACATCGGGTGCAGGTGGCCTGATGGGCTTTAAATGCTACATCTGCTTCATGCTCTGTGGAGCAAAGTGGTCCCCAAAGGGATGGGGGAGTCATTTAGGAGGCTGGGACATTCTTCATGAGACAATGAAAGGTTCATGTTGGGCTCAAGGTCACCTTAAAAGCAATGGGAAAACAGGCTGTGAGCGATCTGAAAGGCTATTCCCCGCTGAGTTCAAATATCTAAGAAACTAGGTGAGGTCGGCCGCATCCAGAATGAGGGCAGAGCCTAAAGGCTGAACTGGGGCAGAGAAGGTGGCCAGAGATGCAGATTCCCTGAGACTTCGGTTTCAGCCACATACCTGGCTCAGAGCAAGTGGGGAGGATCCCACCTCTAAAATCAGGATTGTCATCGATGGCCCGTAAGATACAGACTGCTCACTTAGTGAGCATTCGTCGGTTAATCCGTGCATCATTCCTGTGAGGTTTTATTTCAGCATGACGCTCATTTTACAGAGAGGGAAGTGGGGGCTCCAAGAAGCCAAGAGCAACTCACTGCCACCACAATGATGAGGCCGACTCTGGGTCTCTGATCCAAGACCTACCGTCTGAACTACTGGAGGTGGTTAACTAACCTGACTGGCACGGGGGATGCACTGGGCAGTTGCCACTCTTTGCACGCCAAGTATAGCTCCAGCTTGTCTGGCATACTCAAAGCTTTATAGTTTTACCCAGCACCCTTAGGAGTGAACAATGCCACAAAACTCAGCATTACCCAGAAGGCCACGTACTGGGACATTCATTAAGTCCCTATGACATTCTCTGTCCAGTTCCACACTCCCCAACACTAGCAAGGCTGATCTGGGGTACGGATCACAAACGTTCTCAGCTCACTGAGTCACCTTCAAACTGACTTGCAGCCACAAAACTGCAAAACTTCAAGCTCCCCTCACCCCCTCCCCATCTCCTGGGAGAGCCAGGCAGCCAGGTCCTGCCCAACAGGACCTGGCAAGAAGCCATCACTTCAAATTGGGCTTTCAGAGGCCATTTAAGGCAGGAGTAGGAAAGTCTTCTCCCTGACGAAAACCATCTGAACTACTGAGAGAAAAATCAATCGTGATCACGTGTGTAGAAAGGAGCTTAAATTAGGGTTTCTTCAGAGTGAGAAATCTAAAATGACTCTCTTGTCACAGCGTTCAGGAAACGCAGCCAATAAAAACAATACGTTACTTTTTAAGAAAAATCATCCCTCAGTCTTACATTTACATCCAATTAAGGGAGAAAAGCAAAGAGAAGACTGTGTAAGAGGAAGAAGGGAGCTGGAAGGCAGGGGTGGTCTCCCTGGACTCAGCCTGCCACCCTGTCAGAGGGCCTGGCCTGGCCTCACAGGCCAGCTCTACACAGCTGAGGGTTCAGCCCTCTCAGGCCTCAGCCCATCTCCCCTTTCTGTGCTGCTAGAGAACACAGAGAACCTTCGGAAAGTATATGACATAACAGAAAAGAAAAACCACTAAGACTCACCAGCTATCACTAGCACTGTCCTTTGCTTAAAAATTAAAAAAAAAAAAAGTAGTATTTGGGGCTAGAAAGATGGCTCAGAGGTTAAGAGCACTCACTGGCTGCTCTTCCAGAGGACCCAGGTTTGATTCCCAGCACCCACCTGGTGGCTGAGGTTCCAAGGCAAGCTGATGCTCTCTTCTGCCCCCTGTAGGCACTGCATGCACATGATATACAAACATACAGGCAGGCAAACCACTCATATGCATAAATAGAAATAAATCTAAAAAGCCAGTATTTATAGCATAAACGCCTTTGTTTCTTCCAGTATTCACTTGATTTTTTAGAAGCATTTTTTGAATCATGAGGCTGTTCCTTTGGAACAGAGTCTTCCTATGTAGCACAGGCTAACCTATCCTCCCGCCTCATCCTTCATAGCACTGGGAGCTGTGTCATTGTGTCATGTTTGAAGATACGTTCTTTGAAAGGTTATACAATAGTCCCTCACAGGAAGGCATCCCAACAACATATTTAAACTTCCTTGTTGTTTGTTCTTAAGATAACTTAGCCTATGCTAGTCTGGAACTTGCTTTGTAGCCTAGGCTAGCCTTAAATTCCAAATCCTCCTGTCTTACCTTCCTGAGTGCTACCATTACAGGACTGAGGCACTATACCAAGTCTAAATTTTTCTTCTTAGCTGGTAGATAGAAATGTAGATGGTACATACTGACCGGCTATCACACGGCATTTCAAGAGCTGTGTGTGCTGCATAATGTTCACACCGGCTATATGTTTGTAGCTTCCCAAGCATTTATCATTGCTTTATGGTGAAAGCATTCAAGAGTCTCCTTGTAGATTTTTAAAATACATGGCACATTACTGCTATTATCCACAGGCACCTGGCTGGGTAATCATCACCAGAACGTCTTTTTCTTTTAATCATAGTCACTTATTCATTTTGTGTGTGCATGCATGTGTGTATGTGTATGTATGTGTGTGCTCACACCTAACTTCTTACTTCTAGCTGACTGTAGCTTGCTGTATAAAACATACATTTTCTATTATATGGTTAGATTTTTTTTGCTATTACAGATGATATCTTACTGAATACACACACAGACACACACACACATACATACATACACACACACAACTTCTTTGGGATAAATTCCAGCAAACTGAACTGTGAATGGACATTTCTAAGATGCCTGACACCAGCTGCCAGATACAGCAAGGCTGCACTGGTGCAGCTCTAGACATGCATGGGCCAGCTAAGACCACAGTAACATCAGCTAACATCAGGACCAGTCCTGTTGCTAAGGCAAAGCAGCTCCCGCTTCTGCAGGTGGAAATGAACCTTGGAATTATTCTGGAAGCTCCCGTGCCAGCACTGGTCACACCACCTCGCAGTGTGAACGTCTGCTGTGACCTTGCTGTGACCTTGGGGATACAGGCAGAGATTAGCCCTACTCCCCTCTGCATCCTCCTATCCAACCTGTTCCTCTTCCATTAACAGTTCCCAAACTATTTTTAATTGATTTTTAAAATGTTTATATGTGTGGATTTTCTTGCCTGTATGTATGTTCTGTACATCACATGCAAGCCCACAGAGATCAAAAGAGGGTTTCAGATCCCCTGAAACTAGAGGTACAGCTGTTTTTGAACTAAAATGTGGGTGCTGGGAACTGAACCCAGGTCCTATGCAAAAGCAAACAAGGAATCTGGAATTCTTAACCACTAGGCCATCTTTCCATCCCCATTTTTTTTTTTTTTAAGAAACAGAGTCACAGTCTTCTGCCGCCCAGTCTGGCTATAAATTCCTGGGCTCATCAACCATACCTCAGCCTTTCAAGTAGCTGGGACTGCAGGCGGGCCACCACCTGCTTTTAATTTTTTTTTTTTTTTTTTTTGAGGGAGGGGATGAGACAGAGTCTCACTGCACAGCTCTAGCTGTCCTGGAATTCAGTATGTAAGCTAGGCTGGCCTCAAACTTGCAGAAATCCACCTGCCTCAGCCTCCCAAGTAGCTTGGACCACCACCTACTTTTAAACTCTTCATATCCCTGTCCTTACCAGAAAGTCACATGTCCCAAGAATCTGAAGCGAGAAAGATCTGGGACCTTGGGCCAGTTCCACACCCTCTGGTACTCCAGAGTCCTAGTCTGTGACATGATAGTAAGGCTACCTCCCTCTGGAGTTACTGGAAACATTAGTGAGTGAATAGAGCATAGAAGTGTTTAGTCACTGTGATAAGAACCTAGAAGACACAAAACAAATGATAGTTCTTTCAGAAAAATTATAATACATAACAAAACCACCAAAAAATTGTCTAATCCTCTGCCACTGGAGGAGATTAAAGACTCAAACAGCTGTCTCACTTGTCTGACACTTATCCAGCCCCAAATGCCTGCAGAGACTCAAACCGTGATGTGTGTGCCAAACCCTGAACTTCAGCCCCAGGGCAAGGGAGGACAGTAAGCAGGGCCAGTCTGGCAGGCGGGCAGCTGGTCAGTGGAGTTCAGGATCCAAATGAGCTATGCTCAGAGGGGTGAGGACAGGCCACAGCAAACCAGAAAGAAGCTGCTCGTCAGGCCAGGGGTCCAGAGTACCATGAGCCAGCAGGGAAGCGGTTCAAGGTGCCACTGGCTCCTCCCAGCAGGGTCAATCAGGTGACTAAAATGACAACCCTCTCCAGCTCCCCCCCCCACCCCCTCCCCTGCCCCAAGCAAAGCTGCCATTGTTCACAGGGACAGCAGAGGTGAGTCACTGTGGCATTGTCCACCACTCTATCAGCAGGAAACAGCTGGACTGGCCAATACACCAAATGCAGGAAACCTCAATCTCCCCAGGGCCCCCCAGGGCCCTTCCCTGTTTAGACACCCAGCATCCTGCCTGCCTGTCCCCTAGAGACCCCTGACCAGCCCCAGACAACTGAACAGACAACTCTGTTTCCTGCGTCCATGTTTCTGAGGTAAGTAAGATCAAGCTGCATTTTGGAGACTCTGAAGTGCAGAGAGCTGGTGTCTCCTGGATGACGCCAGCTAGTCAGTAGGGTGATGGGACATGAAAACAGGCAACAGGCAGAACGATGACAGTGCATTAATTCAGAAAAGACATTTTCCCTAGACTAATGCCTGCGCAGGTGGGCACCAGCCCAATGCCACAGCGTGTTCAGACAGAACAAGGACCATTCTGGCTCTGAAAAGGGGGTTTCTGCCCAACTTCCTTATCTTAGACTTGACACAGACTGGAGCAGATAAAGGCCCTTTCCATGCTGGGATTCATAACCAGCATGGAAACAAACATTCAAAACAAACCAGAAGGTGGTTTGTGACCTTAAATCAGACAGCCTCACCTGTATCCTATCTCTAACACTTCTTAGCGGTGTCCCCTGGAGCGCACTCTACTTGATGTCCTTTTATGGAGGCCTATAGCAAGTGTGTGGGGGGAGGGGGGAAGCAGAATGTAAAT
Organism: Grammomys surdaster; assembly: GCF_004785775.1. Taxonomy (NCBI): domain Eukaryota; kingdom Metazoa; phylum Chordata; class Mammalia; order Rodentia; family Muridae; genus Grammomys; species Grammomys surdaster. Next base: position 3,871,693 of record NW_021620828.1, read on the forward strand.
ACGTGAGGCCAGAGTAGTCACCTCCCTACACTATCAAGACTAAATGATCCAGCACTTCAGGGGCAGAGGCAGGGGAAACTCCGTGAGTTCAAGGCCAGCCTAGTGAGTTCCATGACAGGGCTATATATACTGGGGTCTTGCTTCCAAAACAAATGACAGACAGACAGACAGACAGACAGACAGACCAGGAAAAATCAGAGCCAAGTATCAGTATGAGCTGAAGTTCAAGTCTGTCAGGGTGAGCACAACTTTCAACTTAAGGAGCCTCAGTCCTCATGTGTGTAACTCTCCCCTGTGCTGAGGTATGAGCTTTAACACTGAACAGTACTACTGGGGCCTGAATACATCCATGTGTCCACATGAGACTCATCATAGTCTAAACCTTAGCCTCTAGGGCTGGGCATGGGGGGGTCACACACACCCTTAACTAGGCACCTGAAAGACAGAAAGCGGAAAGACCAAGAGTTCAAGGTCATCATCTTTGACCGCCAGCCTGGTTTTCAGGAGACTCTCTCAAAAGAAAACAAAATCTCCATCTCCTCATCTGAGGATTACAGTAAAAAACAAAAAACAAACAAACAAAAAAGGGAGGAAGTGAGGGGATCAAGACTGCCCAGGGTTTCATGAAGCCACTTCAAGAAGGTAAGCGACAATTAACTTAGCAGAGCAGAAAGGGACTTCAGGAAGATCCACCCAAACTTTCATTCTCCCTAGAGGAAATATCACTTGACAAGGCCCTGGGACTGGCCCACAACCTAGAAGGGAGCCGGTGACAAGTGCTGAGCCGCCCCCAGCCCCACGCAGGTCCCCTGAATCCAGTCTCTCTTGCACATGGACTTAACAGTATTATCACCCCGTGCTGGACAGCTGTACCTCATGAGCACTGGTCTCTAAACTATCATGAAGTCCCTTCCCTGGGTGGCCCCACAGCAGGCGGGTGATGAATCAAGGTATTCCATCCAATCTGCTGAATGTACGTCTCCTTTCTTTGTCTGGGCCTCATAGCTTATACTGAGTGTGACTCACGGTCTGCACTATTTGCCCAGTCTTGTTCTATCCCAGCCTGAAGTAGGTGGGAAGAAAAGGCTGGGCACAGGAAAATACAGGGACAGTAATAGGGAGAGAGAAAGGACAAGGAAGGCCTGGAAAGCATGAGGCATACGTGGGACACAGTTCAGGCTGAGCTGTGACTGGAGGACACAGGAGCTGGGCAGGTGGGCTCAGAAGGGAAGATGGGGCCAGAGCAGGCCAGTGATCCACAGCAGGAGAGACCTAGAGCTGCTGAACTATGCTTCCTGCCACTCAAGAGTCCTGATGAGCCAGCAAGGAGCAGGTCCTGCAGGTTTAACCAGCTTGGTTCCAAAACCCTGAGCTTCTGGGCAAATGAAAAGCCCCACCCCTGGGACCCTGTTTGAACTTGTTCTTTCTCAAAAAAAAAAAAAAAAAAAGTGCTGCCCTTGAGGGCTCTAGGAATTAGGAATTTGGACTTCTTCCTGCCCTCTAAAGCATACAGTAAAGCTTTCCAGTTCATACCAGCTGAAGAGCAAACCTCTGCTGGAGACAGAGCAACCTGGCCAACCAGCTCTCTCTTCTGAGGCAGGCAATTCAAGTGGAAGAACTTTCAAGGCTGAAAGGGCCTTAGTGACCAGGCACAAAGCCCTGGGGTTACAGCAAGGCCCAGGCCTAGATAGTGACGTGATGAGCCTGAGGCCATGCAGTCAGTCAGTCAAGGTAGACAGGTACCAGGGTAGGAGCCCGTGCCCACCAGGCTTGTACCTTTTCTGGGAGGGCACTTCAGCACGGTTCTTTCACACAGGAATACTTCCTAAGCACAGCATGCTGTCTCATGCAGCTCATCTCTTTGGGGGCTCTTAGAAAAATCTGTATTTTGAACAAAAGCCCAAGGTCACCCACGCCTTTTGATGCAGGTTTCTTTCGCACTTAATGGCTGTAGAGAGGAGGCAAGATGAAAGAAGGGAACGGAAGCTCCGTCCATGAGGGGGAAGCAGGTACGTACTCTGTGGGGAGGACCACAGGTTAAATACACTGTCCCGCCCTCCAGGCACAGGCAGGGTGGGTGGGAAGGAGGGGGGAGCTGGGCTTCCACAGGTACACATGCATCATGTGATTACCAGGCCTCTCAAAAAATTCAAAGGATAACTGAACTTCCACAGGCGTCCCTGGGCTCAGAGCCAGGTCCTTATATGGAAAGTAGAGACTTGGGGGTCCCCCAGGCTTCAGTTTGCTTCCCTGACTGTGTAGGGAGTTAAGAAGCTTCATCACAGCCTTGAGTTACCCCCTAAAACACATGCTAGGCACCCATCCAGCACACATAAGGTACAGCAGAGGTGGCTAGTTATTCGTGTCACTTTGTGTTTGTCCTGATACTTAACACACACCATGCCATGGTCTAAATCCCCTGAGGGCAAAGGACACAACAGCTCACCCACCACAGGGTCCGAGAATACACTTGGGGAATTTTTCATTTGTGGGACTTTATGAACACATCCCCCTTGGTTGTGAGTGGGTTAACCTAAGGGGCTTCGTCTGCCCACAGTACCCCGGGGTCAAGCTAAGCCCTCTGTCTATGCCATTCTGAAATCGCTGAACTCCTCTAGAAGGCTGCCAGACCCTTCACCCCCAGCTTCCCCCCACCCCACCCCCGCTGTCAATCAATGTTCTGCTTGGCTCCCCAGCCCTCCTGTCAAGAGCTCAATGTCACCTGGGTGAGCTCCATAGGTCACAGATGAAGAGACTGACTGGTAGCCTAAGGCTGGTTCTCACGGTGTCTGGGTGGTGATTTGCTGAGCAGAAGAGATCAGAGTACACGCTAAGGAGGCCAAAGGCTGCCAAAGCAAAGGGTATGGTAGTTTCCCATATTCAACAGCAAATACAGAACAGGTATTCTAGTTTGGGGGTGGCAGGGAGAGTAATATACAAGTCACATCCTCCTCTTCCTCCTCCTCCTCTCCTTCCTAGCTCCCCTCATTGCCCCTGCCACCACAGACAAGTGTGCACTGCTTGTCACATGCCAGCCAGGGCTCCGGATGCTGTGCTACTAACTCAGTATCTGAAGGCCAGGTCCTTCAGGTTTAGCATTCCCACTTTATGTTAAGGGAAAGCCCAAAGTCACAGGAGGGCTGTCAGGGTATGAACAAGGTCTGTGATGTTCTCACACAGATAATGAGATATTAGCGGGCTTAGAGGACACTAGGCCTGGACCCCTCCCTCACAAGCCATCAGGAACTGTAGAGTTTTAAGTTTGGGGGGGGGTTGTTTTGTTTTTATTACTGGTCAAAGGAATGGGATGTGAGTCAGACCTCTGGCCCTGGGTGGAGATGTGACATCCTGAACTTCCCAGAAGGTCATTAACAGAGAACTATCTAACCCTGGTTCTAGAAGCCCTAACTAAACCTTGTAAGATTGCTGTCTAGCAGAAGGCCTGACATACCATCATACCCTTCTGTAACAGCCAGTCTGGACAGGTCTGTCAATCACCTGAATCAGCACAAAGCCTTTCAAGAAAAGCTGTTTTAGAGCAATGGTTCTCAACCTTCCAAATACTTCAACCCTTTAATACAGTTTCTCATGCTGTGGTGAGCCCCCCAACCATAAAATTATTCCAATGCTACTTAACAACTGTCATTTTGCTACTGTTATAGACTATAATGTAAATGTCTGACATGCAGGATATCTGATATGCAACCCCTGTGATAGGGTCACTCAACCCACAACCAAAGGGGTTGGGACCCACAGGTTGAGAACCACTGTTCCAGAGCGTGGCCAAAAGGTTTGAGGTGTGCCTCAAATGTAGAGCAGCACAGAGATCCCTTGCCGTTGTCCGTCACGCCTGAGAGTGTGCTGGGCTCTGAGTGGCCCCTTTGGCCACTACCCAACTTTGAATGTGCTCTCCTCTCCTCTGCAACAAACGCTACTCCCTGTGACTCATGTGACTTCTTCCCAGGATCACAAGGACTGGGGGCTGAGTGGAGGCCACAGTAACAGTGCTGACCTAGTCTGCCGTGCTTTCCCCTGGACCCCGTCACCTCCAGACCACCCTGATCTACCAAGCCACAGGACCCTAGGCAAACTCTGAGCTCATGGTACCTACCAGCACAACTCAGATCTGCTGAGGGAGGCCCACTCAGCTAATGTTCTGGGTCTCATCTGTCTTCAGCCTCCAGGCAGGGATGAGACAAAAGAGAGAGAGGCAGGGAGGCCCAAATCCCACAGGAGGTTCTGTTCCCACCCCGTCAGAGTCCCCAACAGATGGACAGGGGACTCTGAATGACTAGCACACCACAGAAGGCTGGAGGGATGAGAATCAGCTCAGCTGGAACATGGGAAAGAGCCTGAGGGAGAGGGAAGTACCCCAAACCCTGTTCCTTCATGTGGGGAGCTTTGAGCAGCATGGCCTGGTGTGGGCGGCCCTCTCAGTTCCTCCTGGTTACAAAACTACCAAGTTTTTGTTTCCTTTCTGAAGATTTATTTCACATATGTAAGTCTTGCCTATATCTATATCTGTGTAACACGTCCACGCCTTAGTGCCCACAGAGGCCGAAAAGGCTGCGATCCCAAGACTGGGTTTACAGATAGTTGTAAGCTATCAGCTAGGTGCTGCAAACCTAACCTGGGTCCTCAACAGGAGCACCCTGTGCTCATAACCACATAGCCATCTCTCCAGACCCCAAACTATAAGGTTTTTCTTCCATGGATAGCAGCAGAGAGACTGCTGGATCCACACGGATTGGAGTCACCCAAACTGGGGAGCCACCCTCAAAGATGAAACCAAACATTAATGATCAACTACAGCTCTTCTTGTCATTTTTGCTGATGTGCCTTTATCAATAGGCTGTTTGTCCCAACCTCCCTCTACCAGCTCAAAGGCTCAGCCCTGTCAGGATGGGGGAGCAGTGAGGAACACTTCCAGCAGGGCATGCTGCCCATGTAACGCCCATCAGGGGGCCCAGGGCTACTGGTCTGAGCTGACAGAGAGAGGGACTCTGGCAGGCCTCACCTGCTACTTGATTCTTGCTATCACGCAGTGACACGTGTGCACTGTCTTCCACAAAACCATCCTCCTGAAAAGGTGAAGATTCCTCGTCCAGAAAGTTTACAACTCATTCTGCTGCGCCAACAGAAGTAGTAGTGATATGGCCCCGCCCCTCCAATCCACCTCCGACATGGAGGCCAGAAAGCTACAAACCCATTACACTCTGGAGTGCGTCCAAAGGGGACAGGCACAGAGACGAAGTTAGCCAAGAGGCAGCTGAAGACACTGGCCAGCAGGCCATGGGGGAGTGGTTGTCAAATATTCCCAGAGTTGTCCCACAGACCACAGAGCCAGCTTGCTCTCCCAGGTCCTGGCAGCAGAGCATGGCCAAAGGAACAATGTTCCAAAAAAGAGAAGCTGAACTCCAGAGCTGCCTGGCAGCTAAAAGGAGTCTCCCAGTTATGGAAATGCCAGCGGGGGCCAGGCCCTGATTGGACTTCAGTGTGAAGGACACTACAAGATGAAGATTCTCTTGGACACTCGATGTCTTCCTATCACCTTTTTTTGTTTGGTTGGTTTGTTTTGGTTTGGTTTGGTTTGGTTTGGTTTGGTTTGGTTTGGTTTGGTTTGGTTTGGTTTTGGTTTGGTTTTCAAGACAGAGTCTCTCTAAGAAGTAGCACTGGCTGTCCTGGAACTTGTTCTGTAGACCAGGCTGACCGCAAACTCACAGAGATTCGTCTGCCTCTGCTTCCTGAGTGCTGGGGTGTTGGGATTGAGCCACCATATTAAAAATAACTTTTCTTTTCCTTTGTTGTCTCTGAGGCTTACTGCCTAAGTCTGCTAACTAAAGCCTAGTCCTGGAAGCTTCCAGCCTCCACACAATCTTACCTGGACTTCGAATGTTTTCAGCCTCTGAGACTCACTGCTGAACAAGCTCACTCTTTCTGGTTCTTACTGATCTCTGGCTGGTTGGCTCAAACTGTTCTGGCTCAAAACTCCTCTCCATACTGACTGATCCATTCAATCTGGCTTCTGTCAGCTTCTCCTGAATTGCTTTGCTTGGCCTTATACTAACTTTGGCAATATGTTCTAATCTTCTGGCTCCTCATTCTCTGGCTTGTTCCGCCTCCACCTGTGTCTACCTTGTTCTCTCTCTCTGCAACCTGTCTCTTTACAGCTGTCTTGGTAAAACTGCCTCCTCTTTCTCTCTGCCCTGCCCCTCCAGTAGCTTTCCTTTCCTTTCAGTTGGGCATATCCCATCCTATCAAATCTTTCTCTGTTCATCACTTTGTCTGCCTCTCAATTACAGTGGGATAATTGTCAAACATGGTGCTTCCTCCTAAAACCTAACTTTACCCTCATTGTTTGGGAGTAAAGGTGTGTACCAAGGGCATGTCTGTATTCTAGCCAGAGGGATTCAAGGTGTGTGCTAAAGCCTGAGCCACACCACAACTAGAAACAGATTTTATTTTCAGTAAATAACACAATTCTCAGGGTTCACAGTGTGATCAAATATCCTGTAATATGCCACCATCTGTCTTCCTAGAGCCTCTTCACACACATACACACTCACACACACACACACACACACACACAGATTCACAGACATAAAAAATAAAAATGTTTTTGAAAAGAAGTTCAAAGTGGGGTAGGGACATGGCTCAAAAGTTAAAAGCACTTATTCCTCTTGCCGAGGACAGAATTCAGTGTCTTATACCCACACGGCAGCTCACAACCATATGTAACTCCAGTGCCAGTGGATCCAATGCCCTCTTCTGAACTTAGAGGGAAATAAGCACACTATAGTACACATACATACATGTATACAAACACACACACACACACACACAAACCCATCAAGAACATAAAATAAAAATAAATCTAAAACTGTATTTGTTATTTAAAGGTTTAAGTTCAAGAACACCCTCGCCTACAAAAGAAGTTGAAGGCCAGCCTGGATTATGAAAGAAGACTGTCTTAACAAAGATTAACTTGAAGTGGTAGCTTGTTACTTTGTAACTACTTGGGATGCTGAGACAGAAGCCTTGCTTAAGACTGGGAGTTATGATCAGCCCAGGTAACTGTGCAAGACCCTATTTCAAAACCTCCACAAAACAAAACCCTGCACATCAGCCCTCAAGGCAGTGTAATCTATGAGTGAAAAGACAACTCTGCCTGTCAACTGAGCAGACAACACACACAAAATGTGCCCTTTTCAACGTTGGAACCTTCCTCAGTGGTTCGGGGTTCAGTCCCCCCCAACTCCATCTCACAAAGAAAGGAAATGAAATTCTGACACATTTTAGGACATGGATCCTGAGTTAAAGGCCAGTCACAAAATATCACATACTACATGACTCCATCTGGAAGAAACGTCCAGAGCAGGCAGATGTAGAGAGACAGAGTGCTGTCCAGGCCTGGGATTGGGAGAGAAGCTGGTAGAGGACGGGAGAGGCTGCGAATGGGATTTCTTTCTGGGCAACAAAAATGTTCTAGAAGTGAGAGTGGTAATGGTCACACAACAGAATATGCTAAAACAAAAACACCTAATTATATCCTTAAGATGGGTTAAGTTTTTAGGGAAATGAGCTACATATGAATAACGCAAACCAGCCAGCCCTCTTTCCTGATTTCAATACTTTACAGGGAATGTGATAAAGGACAGAGATTGAGGAGTTCATTACAGGAGAGCAACAACTCACTAGCTCTTGCCAGAGTCCAAGATGTCAATCAGTCATTCAACAAGTATGTATTGAAAACATAAGCCATGCATTACCCTACCTCGGGGGGTCAGGGGTCTGTGGGCCCAATCTAACCCACTGCCAATTTTTGTACAGCCTGCAGGCTAGGAATGGTTTCTATATTTTATAAGATTGAAAAAAAATCAAAAGCAGAATAGTATTTCATGACATGTGGAAATTATATGAAGTTTACATTTCGGCATCCATAAATAAATATAACGGGAAGGCGGCCATGCTCAGTCACTGGTGTATTGTCTGTGGACACATGTGTGAGACAGGGGCAGAGCTGAGGAACTGCAGCAGGGACCATACAGTCTGCAAAGCCTAAGATATTTACAAGCAGGTCCTTACAGCAAACATACCCGCCGCTACCAGTGGAAACACACACACTGACACACAGGAAGATATCTACGGCCCATGAGTACACAGAACACAGGGACCCACCCCGAACCTGGGCCAAGGAAGACTTCCCCCACAAAAGGGTCTGACTGTGAATATGGAGGAGGCAAAGGTCTTGAGGAGAGCAAGCTCTGGCTTGGAAAGGCTACTCAAAGCTCAAAGCGTACAAGAACAGGGTGGGGGCAGGGCTTGAGTGGCAGCCACAGTCCTCCCGTGCCAGTCCAGTTCATCTCCCTGGAGAATGTGGTAGAGGTCTGAGACTTGGTATCAGGAGACTTGTGCCAGGAGACCAGACAAGAATGGAGGGGGATGGAGCAGCTGACACGAAGTATTGATCACCCAACAAAGGACTAGTTGCTTGCTTTCCAGTGTCATCTCGGACACAGTAGAAAAAGATGCCCTTTGGTCTATGAGGAGAAATGGCAAGTGAATATCAAGCGCTCGCCGTTACCTCATGATCCTTCCCCTACAACAGACGCCTGCAATGTGCCTCTTTAGGGCTTCAGTGTGGATCTGCAATGTCCCCAGAGGCCTATGTGTTAGGGGGAGGCTTGGACCCCAGACCATGGCACTAGTACAGGCAAAATACACTGTGCCAGGGGAGAGCCTGGAGAAGGCAGCGGGCCAGCAGGGGAGTTTCCTTGCAGGGTGTATGCTGGGGCATCTGTTCCTCTCTGAATCTTTCCCTCTCTTTGCTTCCTCAGAGCTTCGCTCTGTCACATGTTTCCTGCCATGGCATGCTGTCTTGCCAGAGACCTGAAAGAAACAGAGCTAACTGATCATGGACCAAATCCTCCAAAGCCACAAGCCACCAAAGAGTGTTTCACCTCATCAGTGCATTCATCTCAGAGTCTTCACACAGCAAAGGAAAGCTGGCGAGTCTGCCAGACAGCCACAGACCTGCTTCCTCCTTCCCTGAGACTTCCATCACTCCCAACACACACACACACATATACACACACACACACACACATGGCCCACCACCATGCCACTACCTGCCCTGTGCCCTCCCCTGCTCCCTTCCCCCACCTCACCAGCCTCCCCCAACTGACAGAAGCACATTTGATGTTTCTTGACTGTGGTTGGGAGAAGGGGAAACTGAGACCCCAGTTGCCTTGTTAATGCTTCACTCAAATGCCAGCAGCTTCAAGGATCGCTAGGCCTGAGGAAAAGAGACGGAAAACACTCTAACACACACAGATGCAGTCACACACACACTTTCTCTCCCTCTCTCCTTCTCTCTCTCTTCTCTCTCTCTCTCTCTCTCTCTCTCTCTCTCTCTCTCTCTCTCACACACACACACACACACACACACAGGAACATACACACTCTCTCTCTTACACACACACACAGGAACTCTCTCTCTCTCTCTCTCTCTCTCTCTCTCTCTCTCTCTCTGTCTTTCACATGCACACACACACAAACACACACACACACACCACAAGAAATAGTAAAAACAGTCTCTCCCAAAAGTCTATCTCTCTCTCACACACACATGCACACACACACAAACACACACACACACCACAAGAAATAGTAAAAACAGTCTCTCACAAAAGTTAAACTATCACTAATGTCCTCAGAGAAATAAGAGGTAATAAATAGTGTATCCGTGATGCCACAACAGGGTGCTATCAAAGGAAGAGCTAGAAATCATAACATCTCTTGGAACTTAAAAAATATGCTAATTCAAATGAGAGTCGCAGCTGGGTGGGCAACACAGCATTAGAGAACTCTCCTACCCTACAGAAGGTCCTGGATTTCATGCCCAGGAACCTTCCCATCCCTCGCCAAAAAAGGCAGGAAGATAAAGCTGAGGAAAGATTTCTATGAAGCCCAATGGGTAAAGAACTTGCCACACATATGTGGGGCCTGAGTTCATCCCCCACACCCACATAAATCAGTCACTTAATGCAGGACTGTAGTACCACAACGCCTACAGCAAGACGAGGGGCAGGGAAGAAAGCATCACCTGAAGTGTGACCGTTGGCCCCGCACAGGCAGCAGCAAACAAGAGAGCCTGTCTCAAGGAATAGCAGGGGAGGACCGACCTCGGCACACATGTGCACCTGCATGCTCCTGCATGAACCCCCCTCTCTCTCTCCCTCCCTCCCCCCTCTCTCTCTCTGTGTATGCATCACACACACACACACACACACACACACACACACACACAATGAAAGAAAATTCCCCTCAATAGAACAGCATCGATTTCACAACTAAAGAAATCCAGAATGCCTAACACATTGGGTGAGAGTTGACCCCCATAAGGCTTGGTAGTATTTCACAAAACATCAGATTCCAGAGCCAAAAGTCATGCCACCTGCAAAGTATGAAAAGCATAACGGTACTGAACTTTCTCACAGAAACCCTAGGATTTAAAGGAAAATTAAGCAATGCATTGTACACACATACACTCTCCCAGCGTACACTAAGCCAATATCAATACATTATGCATGCAGAGTAGCTAGTTCAGATCTGTACAGCCCACTGTTAGCAAGAGCACCTACTGCATGACACCATTACATCACCCTGTCACATTTGTCCCAGTGGTAGAAGTGACAGATCACTCACTCTCTGCTCACCCAACTCCACAGCAAAGACAGGATCTTAATCCTCCGCCCTGTCCACAGCCCACAGTAGAGAAGTGAGTGAGCACAGGAGCTGAGGGCCATGTGTGAATGGAGGACACAGCAGGGTCCATTGAAGAGAAGAGACATAGAAACTGAGTCCTCAGGGATATGTCAGGGAGAAACTCAGGGTGCCAGAGCATCAGGAATGGGTGCAGAGTTCAGGGTCTCGGCACATATCCTTCAATAAATATGATGACCACAGACAAGAGATCTAATTAACATCTGAAATGGAAGGCGGGAATGAACAAAGCCAAGCTCAAAGAGTATTATTATGCCAATATTCTGTGTGTGTGTGTGTGTGTGTGTGTGTGTGTGTGTGTGTGTGTGTGTAGGCCAGGAATCAACACCTGGAGTCTTCCTCAGTCACTTCCCATTTTGTTTTTTTGAGACAGAGTCTCTCTTTGAACCTGAAGCTCACCTGGCCTGCTGTCAAGGGATTCCTGTGTCTCCACCTCCCCAGTGATGGGCTTACAGATGTGCACAGCTGGCCTTTGTATGGGTGCTAGGGATTAAACTCAGATCTTCAAGTTTACACGGCAAACGCTTTAGCAGCTGGGCTATCTTCCCACCTCCCTACCTGGGGTCACTTTAAGTTGTCATTTCTGGAACAACATAGTAAAGAAAGAAAACTACAGCCAGGTTAGGCGTTGTAACTCATATCTGGTCATTCCAAATCCTGGAAAGCTGAGGCAGGAAGATGACCTCACAGCCAGGCTGGGCTACAGTGTGAGACCCTATCTCAAAGAACCAAAACCAGAAGATTCAGCCTATAAGGGATGCATGGAGACACCACGGCAAAAGGCTGGCTCTGGCTGTGAGGGACAATTCCTGGAGTGGCCCAGCAGTACCTTGGGACATAGGCCACCATGAAGCCATTGCCCTAAGCAGAAAGGGCGAGCCAGACCTCGAGGTAGACACAGGCATTGGGGGAGGGGGGACAGGCACCTAGTGTGGGCTGGAGCAGACTGTCCATACTTGGTCTCTCTCTCCCACCCTGCATGGAAAAGCTATAGTTTGAAGACTTGGGAAGATGCCAGAGCAGACTAACAAGGATGACAAATTAGGCTGAGCTATGACATGAGCGCCAGGCCACCTCTCCCCTTGCAGCCCTGCTTCGATACCCTCGGGTTTTACTTGCTGGATTTCTCAACCATGAGACAGAGTCAAGGATGAGTAACAGCCTGGCCCTGCACCACTCTCTCTCAAATTTATGGAGGCATCTTGGGAGACAGCACCTTCTTCCCTCTCCCCACAGCCACTGCGTGGGGAGAGTCTAATTGATTTCTGCAGCTGCCTGATGATGCTGTGCTCGGAAGCTGTTGGCAGTGGTGTCGGTTAGGGGGTTGGGCTTTTTGTTTTTATATTTGTGTGTGTGTGTGTGTGTGTGTGTGTGTGTGTGTGTGTGTGTATGCGCATATGCATGTGTGTATATTTGTGCATAACACAGAAGACAAAGTCTGTGGGATTTGTTTCCTTTCTCCCATAATGCAGGTCCCAGGGATTGAACTCCATCCCTCAGGCTTGGTGGCAAGAGCTTTTTACCTGCAGAGCCAAATTAGCAGCCCAATTTCTAGAAGAGAAGCAAAATCAAGAACACTGTCATTCTGCTTTGTGGCCAGGAACCCGAGGGCTCTGGGCAGCTGGGAAGAGTCTTTTCCTCAGTGATAAACTATCACCTTCACCTTTCAAAGCAACAGCAAGCCCCCAGGCTCAGGGGCCAAGAGCTGGGTTCTGTTGACTGCACATACTCCAAGTCAGGACACTCTTGCTGCCCCAGTGGCAGAAGCCAGGCCTGGCCTCGTGTGGCAGGGACCCACAGCAGGATGCTCCTATCCCACTGCCAGCTCCCTTCCTTCCTCCTGGTAAGGACATACCTCACATCTGATGCTACAATCAACACAGCTGAGAGCACTGCCACATCCACTGTGTGCTCAATCGCCCCAGGATCTTTCTTCCTGTACATAAAATGGGTAAACTGAGTCACAGAGTGACGTCCAGAATAGTAGAAACTATACCTCTATCAGAAATGTTCATGTCTTGTCAGCCAATGGACAACTGTTAGTGTCAACTGCAAATCTGTACCCAAACACCTCTCTTTGGGCCTGGAGTAGTGTGTACACAGATCTGTCTGTCTGCCTGTCTGTCTGCCTCTCTCTCTTCTTCTTCTTCTTCTTCTTCTTCTTCTTTCTCCCTCTCCCTCTCCCTCTCTCTCTCTCTCTCTCTCTCTCTCTCTCTCACACACACACACACACACACACACACACAGACACACACAACCCACTGTAAAAGCAAGTGTGTGCTGTGTATAGGTGTGTATATGAAGTCAAGGCAGAGGCTAGTAGTGAGGGCATGTGTGAGTGTGCATGTAAGCCTGCATACACGTGTAAGACACAAGTCTAGTCCCCACTCCTGGGGACTGCTGGTATGAAATGAGCACAGGAAAGACACAGAACTTCCCACGTGTATGGTCAATATAAGAGTAATAAACCCCACATCTAGAAATCCGGTGTGTGCCTGTGTGCTGGCCCCCCTACCCCTCCCCCCTGCTACCAGCCCTTTCCTCAATGCCCCACTCAAGCAGAGTTCCCTCAGTGCTGGATTACGTTCTTTCTCTGGCTCCTCCCTCAGCCTCACTCTCTGACCTCCATTTTCCCAGCCTGGCTTACTTTTCTTCAAAACAAGAAGAAAAACCTCCTTGCTTCCTTAGGGAGTGATAAATTCAAGGATTACAGAGTGACCGTCTGTGATCCGAAGATCTCCAAAAAAAAAAAAAAAAAAATTCAGGAGGACAAAACGCTTTAGGGGACAACTTCACTGGTAACATTGGGAGGTTCCTTCCCCGGGGAGGTCAAGGCAGTGATCTCCTCTCTCCTGCCTGGGGCAAGGAGCTCAAGTCCAGCCCAAGTCAGTAGCAGAAAGCTCAGGTCTCCAGACACCAGGGTGAGTCTGCCTAGTCAAACACAAAGCCTCAGGGTCCCGGGGAGGGAGGACTGCTGTCTGCAGATGGGGCACAAGTTCCCCTTCCTAAGCAACCTCTTCCATCTGGAACCCATCTGCCTTTCCTTCCACCAAACCAGATCAAGAGGAGGAGCTGTAGTTCTTCGCCCTCCTGCCCCTAGCTAGAGTGGTAGCCCAGGGGCAGGCACAGAGTCAGCTTGACCTTGCCTTAGTCCCCAAGCACACGCTAACTCAAACTGACCTGCACTTTTGGGTCCTTAGACACCTCAGCCTCCTCCTCGGCAAGATGGAGACCAAGTTGTGAGGATTAAGTAGGCAGGGTGGGCACGCTGGGTGCCTGAGAAGGAACTGTCCTCATTGGCATCATAGCTGTGAACTTAAGGCAGCTGTCACTCCTACATCCAGACTGCCCCAGTGGCTCCCTCTCCTTCAACAAGCCCTACAGGCTTTTGGCTGGGTGTGATAGTGTATGCCTTTAATCTCAGCACTCAGGGAGATAAAGGCAAGCAAGAGGGCTAGCCAGAGCTACATAGTGAGACCCTGTCTCGAACAACAATTAAAAGCTGTAGCTTTCAGAATGACATTCAAGGCCCTATGATCCCAGTCTGGTGACCATCCCTGGGCTCACGTCCCTCTAGGTGAATGGGCCTTTAACAGTCTTACGGGCTGGTACTCCAGGGCCTTTATATCTTGTGGCCTCTTCCGCCCTAGGGTATACCCTGCTCCCTCATTATCCACAGGGTTCCAATCTACCTCCTCCACCAAAATGTAAGCTCTTCTGGCCAGGACTTTGCTGTACTCCTGTAACCCCAGAGCCTAGAACAGTGACTGGTCCAGAAGAGGTCCTCGGTCCTTAGGATGAATGAGACCTGGATCATCTAGTGTGAGCCAAGCAAAGGAGAGGATGGAAAGAGCACACCTATGCTGTTCACACACAGACAGTAGTCATGAGGTCCCCCAGCCTCCTACGCTACCAACAGTCTCCATTCCAGTCACACCTCAAGGTCACCAAGATGTGACAAGGACAAGATGGGGTAGAGGAATATAATTTGGGGCTTGGCACTGTGATGAACCCTACAGAAATGGAAGACTTTGAAATGACTTTTCACCACTGTCCCTTCCATCCCAGCTTTCAGTCCCCTAAGCTCAGAACCCTGAGAGCTAAGAGAAAACCACTGAGAGACCCAGAGCCACACAGCCCTGCCTCCCGGAATCCAGTCTATGACATCCCATTCACTCCTGAATTCCCAAGACCTCAGGCCTTCTGCCTGCACACTCTCAGTGTCAAAAAGGAAGTTTAGTGACCATATTTCACACCAATAACCATGCAGAGAAGACAGACAGCTAAACAACACAAAAACTCAAGTTAAATATTAGTTAGTATGCAGACAATAGCTACCATGGATATAGCTGACAAAAATTATAAGTAAGCCTCCTACCTCTGTATCTAAGGTTGCGTACCTAAGGGCTCACTAAAAGTATTTACGGGATAAAACTGTTTCTGTATCCAACATGTTCAGACCTCCTTCTTGTCATTGGATATTTATATTGTGTTGAGTATCATAACACACAATCCACCCTCAAGTACCACAGCTTTCTCCTCCTGTAGGAGGACTTGAAAGGGTTCAGGTACTTGCTGGGGAAGAGGTCAAATCATAAGTAACCTTGAGACAAATCTAAACAGATAGGGAAAGTGCATAGATTGTATGCAGATACCACCAGACTACACAGGAGCCCAAGCATCATTGGACTTTAATGTCCCCAGAGAAGCCCTGAAAACTGCCCCCAGACAGGTAACTGTACTTTCATTACTGTCACTTCAAGGGCAAGCACATCAGATACAACAGAACCACTGAAGTCGGCCAAGGGGAATGAAAAACAAGTTCAGGAAAATTCTTTTCAGAGAATGCATTTTAAGAAGGCAACTGTAGGAGGGTGGCCTAGGGGCTGAGGCAGAAGGGCCACTGCAGGATCGAAGGCAGCCTGGGTTACACAGTAAGACACTGACTCAGAACGAAAAAAGGAAAGAAGAAAAAGTAGGTAAGGAGCTGGGATGTGGCTCCATGGTGAAGCGCTTGCTTGCAGGCATGAGACCCCCTGGCTTCCATTCCCTGGACCACAAAAAAAAGAAGTGGGTGAAGAAAAGAAGAGGAAGAAGAGGAGGAAGAAGAAGAGAAAGGGATGAGGAAGAAGAGGAAGGGGATGAGGAAGAAGGGGAAGGGTAGGAAGAAGAGGATGAGGAAAGAGAGGAAGGGTAGGAAGAAGAGGAAGGAGATGAGGAAGAAGAAGAAGGGTAGGAAGAAGAGGAAGAGGATGAGGAAGAAGAGGAAGGGAGAGGAAGGGTAGGAAGAAGAGGAAAAGGATGAGGAAGAAGAGAAGGGTAGGAAGAAGTTCCCACTGCTATCAAAGCCCTATAGGTTATGATAGAATGCACACTCGATACTGATGGCAATGATGTCATCTGTATCACTGTCTGGACATCCTTTGATAGAACAAGTAGGAAACAGGAAGCAGAATGCCTGGGTTCTAAGGCGGGCCCACCCCAGCAGCAGCCTGTGGCCTCAGGCACACTGCTTTATTGCTGAATTTGGCGTCATCATTTGTAAAGCCAACAGATGGGGTAGAGCACTATGTTTCCCACCTGATGCTGGGACCGTCTTCCTTCGGCTCCACTCACACAGTCACAGTACCTGCTGAGTGACCACTTCCATCAGAGGCCTCTGTAGACACTGGACATACAGCTGGGGACAAAGAACAACACCCCTCCTGCCCAATGCTCCCTCCCAAGGGGACACTGATGTTTCTACCCCACATGCAGTCTAGCCCCAGCCCGCTAAGACATCCAGCTCTCAAACACCACACCTTCTCCTTCATAAGGAACCAGAAAGTGTTCTGTAGAGGGTTTGGCAGTTGGCTTAGGAAGGTAGAAGTTTCCCATGGTCTTTCGGAAAGCATGGTTTCTTGGGGAAATTACTGCGAGAAAGCCTATGAAGGAGCCTTTCTCTTTTTCTCCCCACTTTGCAGAGAGAGAGACTAGGGCTTTACTCATGGCAAACTTCTCCGGTAGTCATGGCTAAGGGGAATGGACAGGCAAGAGGAGGCTGGCAGGAGTCTAGGGCCCATGGTGTTCACAGGCACTCAGCCACCTGATCCACTTTCTCTCATTGGTCCTGCTTTCTATACAGCCCCTGCTCCACAGCCCACCCGCTGACTGGGCAGCGCCCCTTCAATCAGGAGAGAAGGACAAGAAGCAGGCAAGCACCACATTTTTTCCTAGCAGACAGGTGAGGCTGAGAAGTTATTCAAAGGTTCCATGAGCCAGAAGGCTGGGCAAGGGCTTGAGAGTAGCTAAGACGACCCCTATCCAGAAGGTTCTTTAGCTTATGATTCCTTCCAAACTGGCCTCTCTTCCATCCCTCTCCAGCCAGGAGCTACAGAGCCATCATCCTTCCTGGGATTGAATATGGCTTGACCTCCCTGCAAATGGGAAAGGGCAGGAGCTTGAAGGGCCTCTCAGACACCTGCTAGACAACCACTCACTGAGCCACAGTACGCAGCATCCTAAACCCGTGAGTGACAACTCCGATGACAGCTTCCAGTCCTTGAGGCCCCCAAGGAAGATCCAGGAGACCCAAAGGAATAGATCAAGGACAGCAGTATCTACCGTGAGTGATGCTCCTTAGACCAGAAGCAC
Organism: Grammomys surdaster; assembly: GCF_004785775.1. Taxonomy (NCBI): domain Eukaryota; kingdom Metazoa; phylum Chordata; class Mammalia; order Rodentia; family Muridae; genus Grammomys; species Grammomys surdaster. The sequence continues at coordinate 3,889,111 of NW_021620828.1, forward strand.
TGGAGCTTGGTGGACAGGCTGAAGAGGTCACAGAGCTTCCAGGACACATGGTAGGGAAGGCAGGCAGTGGGAAAGTCATGAGCCAGTCAGTCATCTCTATCTCCAGGACGTTGTATGTCCAAATAAGGAGACGATGTGAGAAGCTGCTGACAAGAGGGCAGTCAGGATGCTAAAGACAAGAGCAGATGGCAGCTGGGGGCTGGGGTAGCTGCCAATCTGCAGGCCCCTGAGAAGAAACCTACTGAGGTAAGGAAACAGTGCTCACAGTTGACATGCGGTGTCAAGGAGCACACTTCAGGGGTCTGTGTGTGCGTGTGTGTGCATGTGTGTGCGTATGGGTGTGTGTGTGTACAGACTGGAGACGGAAGACTGAAAAGCAGACAGAAATCACAGGGCCCAAATTAAGTTGTAAGATTTAAGAGTTGAGAACACAGCATTTAAGAAATTACTTCATATGCTGCTGCATCCCAAACACAACATCCCTCACCACCAGACACGGGATTTTCCTTAAATCCTGACAGCTCACCACCTCCCAAGGTGCCCCTTCCTCTGCTAGATAGCTTTAAGTGTGGGAGAGCCTGTCCTGGTCACTGCCTCAATTCCGGTGCCCTGGAATCCCAGACCTGTATCTGCAGGCTGGGCTCTCATTCCCACACATAATGAAGTTGTATGCCCTCCTCCATCGCACCTCACAGATGCAATTTCCAGACAAAATGGACAGTCCTAGGTGTCTCATCCAATTCCCATGCCGTGTCATCTTCACTCTCCTAGTCAACCCTCCCCTAGATGAATGCAGATTCGACTGTGTCCCAAGGAGACTCAAGAAACTCACTGCTGAGCTGAGAATGGTGGTACATGCCTATAACCCCAGCACTTGGGAGGCTCAGACAGGAGGATCAAGAGTTCAAGACCAACTTCTGAACCTCTGCACCTCTGCTATGTAGTAAGTTCCAGAGCATTCCTGGCTATAGGACAAAACTGCTTCACAATAAACCAGGGACTGCACCCAGGCTAGCGGTGTTCTTAACACGCTGGGGGTGTGGCTCACTGGTACAGCACTTGGCTAGTACACATGAGGTCCTGGGCTCCAACCCAACAAAAACAAAGCAAAAGCAAACAACAGTCCCCAAAATCTCCTTAGTTACCAAATGCCTTGGGTAGCTTAAATTTTCTTCCATTTATTCCCAGTTATTTATTCAATAAACATTAGGTACTCACTATATGCTAAGCACTGAGATTGCTTATTGTCTTTGTATTTAAGGGGACAGCCACCTTGGAGAGATAAATGCAGAACCAGATAAATTTGTATGTGTGTGGTGGGGGATGGGGGAGACATACTGGGGTTTTGTGAGACAGCTCACTGTAGATACCCATCCTGGTGGGGAAGGGTGGCTCCAGGGACAGCTGAGGCCCAAGAGGCATCTTTAAAACTATGAAGGGTTCCAGTCACGATGGAGTATAACTAAGAGACTAAACAGACGCATGAAACTGCCTCAGCCGCTGGACTGAGGGCAGCAGGGACTGAAATTCCTGAGAAGGGAACCCAGGAGGTGGGTCCTGTGACCACAAGCCCATAGCTTTGGCAGCTCCTCCAAGACAGATGCTCTAAGAGGACTCCAAGTGGAGTCTGCTGGTCTCACCAAGCTGAGGAGACACAAACTAGAGCTCATGTAGCTAGGACTTTTAGGGCAACATACCAGAGAAAGGGGACTGAGGGGAGAGAATGCAGAACTGTGCAGAGGAGTCACCTGGAGTGTCCAGCTGATCCCTATACTTACCAGAGTGAAATTCTAAATACTGGGAAAAGCACCGGAAAGCAATACTCAAACCATCTCTGATATGCATGCATCCAGAGAGAGGCCTCATTCCCAGGGCACTCAGTAGAGTCCTCAGAAGGATGCTGCCTAAGTAGTGAGGCTAAGTTTGTCCTAGACTGCAAGTCTGCTTTAGATCTGCCCCTTAGGAAGCTTAAAAGCAAACCTGAAATGTATGAGACTGATCCCAAGCCATTTAAATGCATACCGGAATAAAGTCCAACACTATTTAAAGAAATGTAACAAAACCCAGCATCTGTCAATATTAAATAATGCACACCAACTAGCATCCAATCAAAACTCAGCAAGCACTAAAGTAGAAAGATCAATGGGTACAATCCCAAGCAAAACGAGAGATAAATGTAGTTTACAGGTCTATTTACAGCCAGAGGGGAAAATGGGACAAAGAGACAGGGAAGATATGAACGTCTCATGTGAACATCTAGAGGTGGAAATTACAGTGTCTGAAGTGAGACATATGCCGGAGGCCATTCATTCATGTCAGAAACCATAAAAGGGAAGACCCGTGTGCTTGAAGACCTAACAGCAGAAACTATCCAAAGAGGAGCACAGAAAGGCAGAGGAAAGTCCACACAGCACGCAAACCACACAGCCTGGCAGCCACAGCACCAGAGTTCTAGAAGCAAGGAGAAAGAAGTGGAGACAGATAGTCGCTAAAAATAACTGCTGAGCTTGCTAGAACAATGCTTACAAGCAGAAGAGTCCAAAGAACAGGAGAGAATTTTGAGACACTGATGTGACCTTTGAACCTTCAGGTTGCAGAATCACCATGGGGTCAGGCTAGCGGAGATGAACCATGGTGCAGCACAGAAGCAGCACAAACATCCTACCATATAAGGTCTTTCCTCTCGTCAACCCTGGAACAGGGTAACTCTTCAGCCAGGAACCACTGCAGGCATTGCAGCCCCTTACTCTATAAAGAAAAGAAGTCTAAGGCTAGCCAGGCACACTAATGCCTGCCAGTAGTCCTAGTTTTGGAAACTGGGGTTGGAAGATTGCAAGTTGGAGGCCCTCGTGGGCTACAAAGTGAGAACTACTGAAAAACAAAAAACCAAAAATAAATAAGGATTGGGGGTGAGGCTTCAAAGCAGAATGCTTGCTTAACACATGCGCATGCTCGAGCACACACACACGCACACACACACACAAGCCTCAGGCTCAGAGAAGCCAGCGAAGACCCTGTGCTGCTCTGCTCTTGAACCCTGCACTGCTCTAGTTGACATCATGTGTCCACAACATGTTTGTCCACTCCATCTTCCAACAGACAGGTAAACATATGCAAAGGTTCATGTCCAGCATCCAGCCCTCAAGGGCTGGGCAGAGGGATCATGAAACAGGGGCCAACCTGGGTTATGTGGTGAGACTTCACCTCCAATGCAAAAGGAGGAGCAGGAGGAGGAAGGGCACCAAGATACCCAGCACCGCAGAGAGGGTGCTCCCAGCACCACAGAGAGGGTGCTCCCAGCACCACAGAGAGTATCCTGTACTCACCCATAGCATAGGATCTAGGGAAGGCAGGAAGAAGTGAGAGTTCCCTGAAGATCTGAAGCCATAGCTATTGCTGGTCAGTCCTCGCTATGAAAAGGGCAGAGGAAGTGTGAGACTCAGAGTGAGTCTGAACCACTGGCACCGCCAAGGGCTGTTACCAGGCAACTTCCCAGAGAGAGATGGGAGTAGGGGGAGCGACATTCCTCTAGTCCCTGAGTCCTGTTCCTTATCAGATTGGCCTTGAGCCATGGTCTGTACTCACTATTCCCTTGACCAGGCAGGCTCAGGGAGGAAGAGGAAGCAGAAGCCTCTGGAACTTTCCTTCTCCTCATCCCACACTCCCTCAGGCCCCACTTCCATTGTGGCTCTGGGTAGGGCAGTGGCACCTCTTCCCAGAGGTTAAGCGAATTCTTGGCTATTCCTGGAGGCTTGATTTTTATTAGCCTTCCATTCCGGTCAATTCTGAGAGGCCAGAGGCCGAGCATGCCAGAGAGATCTCAGCCCGACCCACCAACCCCAAAATAACCCCACACTTGCCTGTCTCAAGTCCTTATGGTCTTGGTCATTTGGGAACATGTTTTCCTACAAGGTTGCTTACAGGCCAGAGAGGTCACCTCACGGCAAGCCTTACTCACCCAAGCTAGGAGTGGGGGTTGCGGGGGGAGGGGCAGTGCTGGGGAAGAAAAGGACAAGAACAGTCTAGGATGTGGAAGGGATACAAGAGACCAAACCACACAAAAGTAAGATCAAGAAAGTCTGCCTCCAAGCTCCTCTGCCCAACTGCCCAGGACCCAAGAGAGCCAGCCTCAGTTTCCTCAAATGTAAGACACTCAAGCAACACCTCCCTTTTCCCTCAGCATCCTCACCAGAGCTTTTGAGAAAGACAGTGTGACTCTCTGTTCCAGAGCTTGGGTACCTTCAGAACGAGTTCCTGATATGAGGCAGGTTCCTGTCTCCTCTCCGGGAAAAGTTTAAAGCAGGGTGGATAGTTAAACCCAGCCAGCAGGCACTAAGTCCTGGACCAACAGATGACATTGGGGGCACGTTTCTTTTTAGATTACATGTGCAGCATTTATTCATTCAAAAAATATAAGAGGGGGTCATTGCGGTAGCATGATGTCCAGCACTCAGGAAACCAAGGCAGGAAGACCATGATTCCAAACAAGCCTTGGACTATAAGTCAACTATGACTCAATTTAAAAATAATAAAATAAAATAACTGAGCCCAGGATATATAGCTCAGAGGTGGAGTGTGTGCTGAGTATGTGTAGAGCCAGGTTCTGTCCTCGGCATCAAAAGAAGGAAAAGAATGTAGGTGTCCATCAGTTGCCAAGCAACACAAAAACAGGAAGGAGAATCCCAGTCTCTGCTCCTCAGAAAGGACAGAGGCCAAGTGAAATGAGAGAGATCTGGGGCAGAGAAGACATGTCTCTTGTATGCTCATTTATCTGTAGAGGCTAAAAGTTAAAGTCCGCAGAGTCACAAGAGCCTGGGTCACAAGAGCCTGGGAGAATGTGGACATGCCAAGGGAGAGTGGGAGATGAGTTAGGAGACACAGGGTGCAACTGGAATGTTGTAGAGCACAAAAGGGTACCTGTGTCAGAAACAAGATACCCTCAGAGACTCACGCACACAGACACACAGAGACACACACAGATACACACACAGACACACATACAGATACAGACACATACAGACACACACACACAGATACACATAGACACACACACAGATACACATGCACACACACAAACATACACAGCTACACATAGACACACACAAACATACACAG
>NW_021620828.1:3894235-3895232 GCF_004785775.1 Grammomys surdaster
CACACAAACATACACAGCTACACATAGACACACACAAACATACACAGATACACACAGACACATACATACACACAGAGAGAGATACACATAGACACACACACAGCAATAATAGCCATATTTAGTATTTAGTAATGAAAGCAAATGTTTCAAGATAACTTGTTTTCTTGTTGTTGTTGTTGTTGAGACAGACTCACTCACTATGCAGCCTTGGCTGTTCTGGAACTCTCTAGACCAAGATGGCCTCGAACTCACAGAGATCCACTGACCTCTGCCTCTCAAGTGTTCAAATTAAAGGCATATGCCACCATACCTCACAACTGAGAAGATGTTAAGTATCTTTCACACGAGGAATTATCCTGATCTGATCAGTACAAACTATACGTATATTTGGGGATATCATAGTGTACCCCATAAATTAATCTATTAAAATGAAAATATAGGGGTGATTAGTGTGGCTCATTTATAGAGGACATGTTTAGCATGCATAAAGCTGTAGGTTTGATCCCTAATACTAAAACAGTTATTATGCTCTATGTGTGTGTATGTGTGTCTATATGTGCGCATGCATGTGTGTGTCTATATGTCTATGCATGCGTGTATCTGTGTGTGAGTCGGTATGTATCTATGTGTGTTTGTGTGTCTATGTGCATGTGTGCATATCTATGTTTGTACGTATCTGTATGTGAGTCTGTGTGTCTGTGTGTGTCTGTGTGTGTGTTTGTGTATGTGTGCATCTGTGTACCTGTGTGTATATCTGTGTGTGTCTGTGTATGTCTATGTGTGTTTATCTGTGTGTGTATCTGTGTGTATATCTATGTGTGTAAGTCTCTATGCGTGTGAGTCTATGGTGTGTTTGTCTGTGTGTGTATGTGTGTATGTTCTGTGTATCTCTGTGTGTCTTTGTGTATATGCTGTATGTGTGTCTCTGTGTGTCTGTGTGTGTATGTATCTGTGTGTCTGTGTGTATATATGTCTGTATGTGTGTCTCTGTGTGTCT
>NW_021620828.1:3895242-3919616 GCF_004785775.1 Grammomys surdaster
TGTGTGTCTGTGTGTATATATGTCTGTATGTGTGTCTCTGTGTGTCTCTGTGTGTGTCTGTGTGTCACGTGTATATGTGTGTCTCTGTGGGTCTCTGTGTATATGTGTGTATATGTCTGTGTGTCTCTGTGTGTCTGTGTGTGTATGTCTGTATGAGTGTCTCTGTGTGTCTGTGTGTGTATGTGTCTGTGTGTCTCTGTGTATGTATATGTCTGTATGTGTGTCTCTGTGTGTATGTGTGTGTGCCTCACCAGCAGAGAATGCCAGTAGAGGCTGTGTTAGTCCTGAGACTGATGTTAACTCTGTTTGACCAAAGGCTACAGACCAGGCCTGTCCCACTAGGTTTAGAATGTGGTAGCAGCATGGCTTTGGCTCCTGGCATGAATTAAGACTGTTTTAAAGACACTTGCTTTAAAAGCACCACTACCGCCGGGCAGTGGTGGCGCACGCCTTTAATCCCAGCACTTGGGAGGCAGAGGCAGGTGGATTTCTGAGTTCGAGGCCAGCCTGGTCTACAGAGTGAGTTCCAGGACAGCCAGGACTACACAGAGAGACCCTGTCTCGAAAAAAAAAAAAAAAAAAAAAAAAAAAAAGCACCACTACCACAAAACAGTACCTTCTGAGGGGGTTCTTTCAAACTCCACAGGAGCCTCAGCAAGGCCAGGGAGGACTTCCTAGTTGGTCTTTGGCATCCACAAGAGGAAAAGATTAAGAAACTATTCCCTCGGAGGGAAGACAGGGAAGGATTCAGACATATGTGGCTGGCTTAACCCTCCCTGAAGATCTCATCCCCAGATGCCTGGCCAAGCTACTGGCACCACTGGCACGGATGCCTCACCAGGGAGCTTCCACAGGACCGAGGTCAAGTGTCAGGATCTCTGCAGCCAGCCAGGCTAGGGGCAAATAGGTCTACAAGCTCCTCAGACCATGGCTGGCCCTGTTGTGTTTCTTTCCAAATTTGTAACTATTTTCTTCTTATCTTCATCAACAAACATTTAATGAGGTCTCCTATGGGTGTGGCTCTTCTGAGAGGGATCCAAACCCCTCCACTCCTAGCTGGTCAGGGTGCTGTCTGACAGTCTGGAGGGACGTTCACCTTCTGCAGTTAACTCCCTCTCTACTTCTCTGAAAGCAAACCAAAGCTTTCACAGTAAGCTAAACAACTCTACCTTTCCAGTCTTCTTCCTTCTTCCAGCCATGGGCCAAAGTCAAACTCAGCACATTAGTCTGGGGAGCACCTAGACCTAAAGGAGACAGGCCCTTTAGCCCAGAGTCACTGTCCACCTTCCCTGACTAGAGTCCCTGCTCCCTTCCCCCACACACAGACAGAGGTGGGCTCACCCAACTCCTCTGATGGGCACAGCACCACCAGAGCCAGCTGCAGTGTAGGTGCCAGTCCCCCCCAGGGCTGAAGCCAATTCTGTAACTACCTTTCTTGACATGTGTGCCCTGCAGTTACTGCTTCCCAAAGCCAGTAAGCCTAAAAGAATTCGCTGGGGAGAAAATATAGAAGACCCATCGGGCCTAGCATAAGCACAGGGTTCTTCTGGATGTCAACATGTGAGCTCCTTAGACAGAAAGGTCATCCCAGCTGACCTTTCCCAGACTGCAATGTTCTAGTCAAGAGAAGGTATGGGGCACCCACAAGTTCATCCAGCCCTGGGCATGGTGACAGGGAGGCCTGCCTCCCCATTTCTTAACTCCCTCTCAGCTACGTCTATATTGCAGAGGTGTTACCTAAGACTGTCTCCTTTAAAAAATGGTCCCCATGGCTCAAGGCATAGTCCAGTGAGCATCCTCAGGCAAGAATAATCCCTTTCTGCTAGGATGTGAACAACCGTGAGGCAGGTGGATAACCAGCAAGTGGGGTGGAGGGTGACACTGGGTACCGATGTTCTATGCCCAATTTGGTGTAATTGGTGAAAACCCCAGCTCTGCCAAGGCAGTCCCTCTCATCTGATAAAACAGAGAGTTGGTAGCCACAAGCAGAAAAAGTTGAAATGTACCTAACCTTAACCTAACTACAGCTCTCTTTTTTGCTCAGAGCATCTAGCCCAAAAGTTTTTCAGTGCTTGAGGAATTGGAGTGTTTAGTGATTATCTACCATCTCCTTGATACTGTGGCCCCGGAGCATACTGAAGCTTGATCACTCCTCACAGCCATGAAGATCCAGTAATAGGAGGTGGGGAAGGGGAGGAATGAGGTTGCAACCAGGGAGTTAGGTATCAGAGAGAGCCTCCTGGATCTTCTTGTATGGGAAACTGACTTCCCATTTGCTTCAAACTACCAAACACCCAGCACAGCAGGATGAGGACCTCCACCCAGCTTTTCCTGGCCAAAGTATGCCTGAGGCTTTTTGGCCTTGCCCAGAATGCCAGACTGCTCAAAGGACTGCAGTGTCAGCTCTACACAGGCCCACCAGCACTTAGCATTGGTACATATGGAGCCAATAAGCTGGTCAGGCACCATCAATGCCACCACAGAAGCATGACACCGTGTCCCTAACTCACCCAGGTGCACTAGGCCACATCCCCTCCCAAATTACGGTCTTTGCCAAGTCCCCTTGCTGAGCTATAGCAGGCTGCCAAGAGTTTATGCCTGGGGTGCAGAATGCTTTCACGGTGAACCTCTTGGCTGCAGAACATTTCTTTTCCAAAAGATGCTGCCAGGGAGCTAGGAGAAAAGAAAACCAAATGCAAAGGCCCACTCTGCCTTTGTTCTTCTTTGAAGAATGCACACAGGCCAGAAGGATGACAGGCAAGAGAGCAGGCTGTGCTCTGGGAACTGTGCCCCACCTGGGGCCAGCCGTGCCTCAGGGAGAGGTGAGTTTGATAAACGGCCAGAGTTTCACCACCACAGCTCCAAGAGAGCACCCTCAAAACTGGGAGGGGGATTCATTAGCGCCCTGCCGCTGACTCTTCCCTGCTCCCTCCAGCCTCCCGGCCACGGATGACATTTCGCAGGGAGAGAAGAGCTACTGAGGCAAGGAACGAGAAAACTATAAAAAACGAACACCTTGTGGGAAGTCAAAATGTCAAGTCCACTGTGAGTTGCCTGAGAATTTTGGGAAAGTGAAATCTGTGAGTCGGAAGGGCCGGATCCTCTTCCTCCACAGCTGGGGTTACTAGGAGATAAGGAGAAAGCCTGGAGTCTATGACAGATTTGTTGAACAAAGGAATGGATGAAATCCCAGCAGACCTGGACCTGGCGTGCCCATCTGGCTTTGTTAAAGGCCTGTCACCCAGACTGAGTTTTCAAAGAGACAATAAAAAACAGCAGTGGGTATCTAGAAGCCAAGCTCTTGGCTACTTTCAAAGGGCAAACAGGATGAAGGGGATGGGGGGAGGCAGTCTTAGGAGCCTGAGGGCAACAGATACTATCTATTACAAAACCCAGGACTCTGTTAGACACGCTGCTCACCCCCACCCCACACATAGGACACCAAATCTACCCAAGGCAGTGCCCGGAGGCAGCACGGGAACAGAATCCCCTTCTTACCAATGACCCTACTGGATTCACCTAGGATGGACAGTAGGAGAGAAGAGAGCTGTCCCGTTGCCCAGCAGTCTGTGGGGTCTGATCCTTGGTCTGTATCCAGAGAATTGTGAACCCATATCATTCCACCCCTGGGTACACAACCCTGAATGTGGCCTGGTCAGTCCTGTCACAAAGAAATATAACCTCTTTCCTACCCTAGAACAGTGACTTTACAGCAGTAGATATAGCGAAGCCTTCGCTTTTCCAGCAGTAGATGATGGGACGTTGCCCTTACCAGCAGTAGATGACAGTATCTTGCCTTTCCCAGTAGTAGATGGATTTTGTGTTGGGAGCATTCAGAATCCAGACCTCAATAGAACTTAAGAGATTTCTAAGCCGGGCGGTGGTGGCGCACGCCTTTAATCCCAGCACTTGGGAGGCAGAGGCAGGTGGATTTCTGAGTTTGAGAGTTCGAGGCTAACCTGGTCTACAGAGTGAGTTCCAGGACAGCCAGGGCTACACAGAGAAACCCTGTCTCGAAAAACCAAACCAAAAAAAAAAAAAAAAAAAAAGAGATTTCTACTGAAAGACTACTAGCTTCCTTCATAGTGGCAAAGCATAGCAGAGAGGACCACCTGAGAGCCAGAGTCAGCCACCTCACATGTGACCCAGGCTCTCCTGGACCCTCCAGGATCTGAAGAGTCATCAATGGACTGTCACCATGTTAAAGCTTGGGCATGAGCAGCTGAGCTTAGAATACAGAGTCAACCCACAGCACAGGGAACAAATGGACAGTAGTTACATGAACCCACTGAATCTTGGAGCCGGCTACTCTGCTGCTTAGAAAAATGACACAAAAGCCATTCAGCGAGTCTGCACAGCCACTGAGAGGAATGGGGTCATCCTGGTACAGAAAGATGGCAGAAGAATGAGTGAATGAGCCAGTCGACCTGTGGACAGAGAAGATGGGCAGGGCGATGGCTGGATGCCAGCTGACCATAAAATCTCTGGAAAGTGTTACAGAGATGGCTCAGTGGGCAACTGTACTCGCTCCCAAGCCTAAAACCCTAAGATTCATCCCAGAACTCACATGGGAGGAGAAACTCACTCCCACAAAGTTGCCCTCTGAACCTCAGATATGCACCCTCTGACACGCACGTACACAATAAACAAACATGAAAAAAAAAAAAAGAAAAACCCTTTTCATCTGGAAAGAGCATAAGCCAAAGGATTAATGGCCATTATCTCTGAAGGGCAGAAGTGAGGGAGATTGCCCATTTCTATAATTGATGTAATATCTGAATATTTGTTTTGTGTCTGCAACAACAGAAAGAGGAGGAGGAAGCAGCAACCACTGCTGTCTCTGAAACTTCATCTTGGTTTCTGCTCTAAGCTTGGGTCTTCCAAAGCACCCGTTTCTCATTCCCCATTCTCTGCTTCCCAGTGCCAGTCTTCCCAAACCCTAACCACTCTGGGGAGCACTTGAGGCGCCTCGGAGTCAGGGCCCCACCCTCCTGGCCAGCCAGCCCCTCCTTCTCTATGCAAATAGCACTTTTCTCCACCAACCTCCAAGCTTGCAGACCCCCACTGAAAGCACACAGGGCCCCTTTCCTGCATCTACCCAATCCCAGCCTTCCCTCCGGGCCAGGCCCCACGTCCCCACACAGATCTTCCTCCCTTGATGGACTGCCCTGTATTCTTCTCCCTATACTGAGGTACAGGCTGATTTTGGTTGGTTTGTTTCCAGACACAGGCTGACTGGCCACACCATCCCCAGCTTCTCCAACACTGGAGAACAACAGGTCCAAGATGGGCAATCCCAACCCTGCTTGTCTCTGCCCCTCATGACCTGGCACTTCCTCCTCCCCCACTCCTAACCATCCTCAGCAGCAAACAGTGGGAGCCAGTGACAATCCACTGTTTATTTAGTGTCACAGTTTATGTGGTAAGCGCTCTGCCTCGCCACCCGACAGATCCTCATCTACATGAATGCATTCACACATACAAACAGATATAATGGCCACACAGGTCCATACACAGGCTGCAAACTTAATTGCCTTCCTAGGGGACCCAACAGCTCTTCTTCACTCAGGTCCCTGAAATCTCCATGTCCAATTTCTAAACAAAGCTGTTTAGATTCTCCCAGGATTAAGACAAGTGGAAAATTGCAAGCCCAGACCTCAACCTCATTTTCTCTAAAACAAAACATGTCACTCTGCGTGTGCACACACCCGAAAACACACACTCTACTCAAGCCCAGCCAGACACCCTGCCACTCATAGCACTCCTCCCATAGGTTGTGGCCCAGTGGAGGCTAGGGGCTTGCTGAGACAAGATCTGCTCATCTATCCTTGGTACCTCCGTCCTTAAGCTGGTTGAAGTGTTTGGGCACACCACTCCATGGCAGCTTACCAGAGCAGAGGAAGTAGGCGGGGTTCCCAGCACTATGCCTACTAAAGAGAGACACAAGGGTACGCACACTGATCTACTGAGAGGCGGCAGCTGGCCTTCTCAGCTGAGAAACACCACATGGGTCTGTCTGTGCAGACCCACACAGGCACAATGAGCCATGCACAAACATACTAACATACATGTGCATGGTCAGACCCTGTTACAAGCGAACTCAGAGCTTACCTCTGACCAAGATCACTCCCTATGTACCACTCCTGCGGAGGCTTTCTCCTTGACCTTGAGCCAACAATATTCCCATCATTAAGCACATTATGTGTGCTGCCAGCAACATGTGTATAAGGACTCCATGATAGGAGACAATGCACTCACAACACAGACCACTTATCCACCAGAGCTCCAGAAGGGTAAGGGAGTGTGTGTGTGTATTTCAGTTTTTCTTTTTAATCTAAGAAATTGCCAGTTTTCTTTCTATGGCTTTTGTTTCTGTTTTATTTATTGAGGCAAGGTCTCTTTATGTACCTTGGCTGGCCTATAACTTTGCTAGATCCATCTACCTCTGCCTCAATTTAAGGCATTTAAAGATGTGTGTCACCACACCCAGCATGAGAGATGCCATTTTTTTCAAATCTGCACAAAGTTTCTCTAAGTTATCAAACTAAAACCAAAGAGAATACTGTCCAGAGACCGTGGGCCCTTCAGAGATCCTGCAGGGACAGTCAGGTCTCCCCAACAAGTCCAGGTTGCCCAGAAACATCTAGGGGCTTCCTGAGCCGTCAAGGTCTCCTGGCTATTTTCTACCTGCTTCACCCACAAGACCAAATGGTTTAGCAAATATTGGCTCCCGAGAGCAGAGACAGTCACAAGGCTCAGACAGTAACTTCCAGATACCCCACTGCAAGAGGGGAAACAGGATGGAAGGGTGTGGCAAAGTCAAAGCACACACAATATGAACCAAGGGATAGGTCAGAAAAAGTAAAATGCTACATTTGGCCCCAGAGTACAATCTGAGTTCTAAGGATGTGAGGCTCACGTGGCCAAAAGACGCTCCTGCATGCCCTTCCCATTCTCACAGCCCAGCCCAGTCCTGCCTGGCTTTTTGGTTTGTGTTGGTTTAGAAACCAAAGTATGTGGAGGCTGGAGGCTTGTGGTGTTCTCACCTCACTGACCGTGCTTCCACAGAAGCTGAAGCTGTAAGGCTGAAGGTTGCAGCCAGCAGGGACCTCTGTTGCAGCCACGCTGCAAATAAAGGCTGCTGCTCAGAAGCTGGTGTGTGACCAGGTAGACAGCACTCCCGGTACATGTGAGGCCCTGGGTCTCATTCCCACAGCAGATTAAAAAAACGAAGAAGAAGAAATTAGCAGTTCGGTGTAAGGGGGTGGGAGGACAAATATAAGGTCCATGAGAAGGGAAGGGAAGCAGCTGGACAGGCCAGAAGGGAGGCTGTGGGACAAGCCACCCCCAGACAGGCAGCCATCTCTCTAAACAATCCCTGTCCTCCATCAGAAATCAAAGCCACGGTTACTTGGGTTACTCGTTAACTTTTGTCCCTCCCTCCTCCACCCCCCTTTAGGCCAGCAGCAAAGAGAGCTTTAGAGGAGAGGAATTAGGAAGGCCTGGGTCTGGAAGCGAACTCCAGACAGGGTTCATCTTGAAAACTACCTGGGCAGGAGCTAGAGGGACTTTAGTACCCAGTCCCCAGCCCAAAGAAAGCAATGACTCTACAAAGGTCACCAGCAATGAAAGGCAGGAGCCAGAATCTGACTCCTCCACCAAGTTGGACATCATTCCAGACTCTCACAACCATGGCAGGAAATGGCAAAACCAAGTCCCATCAGTCAGGACAAACTTCCTGTCTGCTAAGCCCTTCATGGAGTCTCTCTCACTCAGGGCGTTGACACAGATGTGCAGGAGGGAGCCCAAGTCACCTGGCTGGGAAAGGCATGATGTCAGAAGCTGTCTGTCTGCCCAGGGTGACGCAGGTCTCCTGGGAAGCTCCCTTCCACATGCAGCCTGTGAGGCCAAACAGAAACACAGACAACAGGGTCTGGGATGGGGCTGTGCCCAGGAAAACCAACCTTTGTCCCCAAATCCTTAAGAGCATGTACCCACACAGATGCGGGCCCAGAGAACAAGGGGAAAGACGTAAAAATGGGAGCACACACCACCTTTAACCCCAACACTCGGATAGCAGAGGCTGGTGGATCTCTGTTAGTTAGTTCAAGGCCAGCCTGGTCTACATAGTGAGTTCCAGGTCAGCCAGAGCTAACCTACCCTGCTCCCAAAAACATGAGAGATCTTGGTTTTGGTGTGAGTCTTTTCGGAGAGTCCTACAGGAGATTCCCAGGGGCTGATAATTGCCTAGGTAGGCAAAAAGCAAGGCAGAGAGAGTACCTGGGCTGGTCCCTGTTCCACAGCCTACAAGAAACAGAATTTCAGCCTTAGCCACTGTTCCCATAAAATACTACCTCTTGGGACCGTTATGAATGTTAACCTATGTTAACCTCATATGTTAAAATGTGATTTAAGCCATGTTAAACAGAACCATATTACACGGTGGATACATGTAAAAAGCCAAAACCTGGGGCTAAATGCTGACAAATTACGAACACAGACAATCTAACGTCAATGTGCAAAACCTGCCAGGACAAGAGGCTCTTGGGCCACTCAACAGTCTTTGCCAGGACTCACAGGCAGGGGCTCTTTTGGCAGAATAAGCCACCAGACATGCACCATCAAAGCCTTACCCCTTCCTCCACCAACCACACTTCAGGGTTCACAGAAGGTAAGAGATTTATAAGTCGCCCAGCAGGGAGAAGCCACAGGATAAAACACACATAAATTAAAACAGAACATGGCCCAGGTCTGTAAGCAGCTCCCACAGGGAACCTGAATCAGCAGCATCCTGCTAGCAGCTTCTGGAAGGCAAGCTCAGCAGGGGCCCAAATGTAAGTGAGCCCTAGGAACAAAGACGCTCCATCAGCAGGATCCAGGAGCCTGGAGGAGCAGTGGTGGGCACTCCTAGTGCTGGACTGGCAGCACCAGGGTCTAGGAGGTTCTCATAGCTTCTTTCTAGCCTCCCTGCCTGTGGGAAGCCCCTCCAACCAGGCTCCCCAGCCTGATGGGAAAGGCAGGAAGCTGGGAACTACTGGTTCCCCTGACTTCCTCCAAACCAACCTCTCCTGACCACAAAATCTAATTCTAAGTCAAGAAAGAGCACAAGAAAATGTCAGTTTCCCAATCTAGCCCCAGACCACGGTTACAGAACACCTTGACTTTAAAGGCACCTGTAATCCCAGCTTGTGTGAGACTGAGGCAGGAAGACTGTGAACTCAAGGCCTTAGTTGCATAGCAAGTTCTAGGCCAGTCTCAGGCAGCTACACAGTAAAACTCTGTCCTTGGCGATAGTGGAGGTGGGGTGTCTAGGGAGATGGCTTGCAAGTAAAAAAAAAAAAAAAACCCTTGCCAGGAAAGCCTTGGCAACCTGATTTCAGCCCCCAGAACTCAAGCAAAAAGTGAAGGCAGGACTTCCTGTCATCCCAGCTGGAAGGTCATCTATGCTGTACAGCAGCAGACACAAGACACACTGCCACAAAACAAGGAGGAAGGAGAGAACTGACTTCCGAAGAGGTGTCCTCCGACCTCCATATCCATGCTGTGGTACACATGCATGCACACACACACAAACCAATAAATGTTCAAAGCTGACCTCAGACAAGCTGATAAGGAAAGGAGGTCTTAGCATGAGACAGACTAAACTGACACTGACCTGGTTTCCTTGTATTTCTTGCAAGCAGCTTGGCCCTGGGATGTTCCTGCATGAAAACGAAAAACTTAAATCATCACTTTGCTGTGAAGCCACACCAGGGTAAATTCTGGGCAGCAATGGCCACTCTGTAGGGCAGCCGTCTCCTACCCGCTCAGTCAACAACTGGCAAAGGCCAGAAATGGCAAATGGGTTCCAGCTGTGGTGCCAACTCCACTTAGCTGGTGGTGGGTGCCTAAAGGATTATGAGCACGACCCAAGCCCTAGCTCAGCAGGAAAGACAGATGCAATTGATTAGTAATGTCTGCTCTAGGCAGTTTTGTAGGTAACAATATCCATGTCATATATTCGCCATCCCTGAGATAGACTGTTAGACTACAGACTAAATCCAATGATTTAGTATCTACAATCTTCCCCAACATGGAAGAGTCTGTAACTTTCCTGAGGTGTAAGGTTTTGGTTTCCTTATACTATAAGGCTTGTAGGAAGGCACTGTGCTGTTCCCATGTCCCCCCTACCACAGCAACTCTAGTGGAGCAGTTCCAACTTGCCAGAAAAGAGTCAACGGAGAAAGAGAAACTGCAGCAGACATTACGGACAGTCAACTTGGGACATGAGGACAGACACAGGAAACATCTGACTCCCCACGGAAACATGACCCCGGAGAAGACTGGGCCGGTGTACAGATATTGCTGTGGGTGCAAAGTTGGGATTCCAGAAGACACAAGGATCATTTCTTGTGAATGTCAAGGAGTGACTCTGAGCCTGGTGTTCGTCTCTGAGCAGTGAGTACTACGGGGATATCAGAGGCTATTAGAAGCCACATTCTAAAGATACTCAAAAACTCATCAGGAAAATGAAACCCATTGGAAACAGTTTAGTGATCAGAGCCCACTCAGATCCAGTGCCAACTCCCAGGCATGCTTCTTTCATGACCCAACGCAATCAATTCTTTTTAAGGTTATACATATTTTTACATATATTGGGGTTTTTTTTAATGAGGTGTGTATGGTCTCTGTGTGTGCGTGTGCGCGTGCACGTGTGTGTGTGCATGCACACACGCATGCGGAGGCCAGAAAAGAATATTGGATCCTCTGGAGCTATCAACCACCTGATGTGGGTACTAGTGCTAGAAACCAGAGAGAGAGAGAGAGATCCTCTGGAAGAGTAGCAAGCACTCAGTAGTTACGCCATCTCTCCAAGCTCCTGCCCAGCAATGTCAGGCAAGATAGAAAGACAGAGAAAATCATGGGGACATATGAAGGGAGAACAGCCCCTCACTATATTCTGATTAAAGCCTCTCACAGCAGAGAAGCAAGAGCTCTGGGGCCAGTGACAAGTGCTTGAGGCCTTTCTCCCTTCCCAGATGTGTCTGCAAGTTTCTAGGAACCTGACCAGAATGCTCATTTGGAGGGAAAGGATACATACTAACTAAACTCCTTGTGCAACGTTGGTGGCTCTTGATTTTAACATGAGGCTTCTCCAGAGCCACCCTATAACCTCACATCAGAACAGACAGAGGGCTAGGGAGATGGTTGACGGGTAAGATCCTGACGAGCTGAGTTCAGTCCGCAGGAACCCATGTGGCACAGGAGTGAAGGAACTCCGCTAGCTGTCCTGGGACTTCACTCTCACAGAGACATGCACGTGCTCACATCCATAAGCATAAACAAAGTAAATAAATGTTTTAGTTTAACTCTTTCTAGTTTAAAAGGGGACAATGGAGGGGTCTAGGGAAGCTCTTAAAATATAATTTGACAGCTATCAAAATTGCACATATGACTAACGCTAAGACAACTGACGACGATACTATTCTGAAGAGCCCATACCACAATCTCCTGATAAGCACACACTCAGTGGCTTTCGTTCTAAGCACCCCTCTCTCCGCTAACCCTTGTGCTTTCAGTCTATATCAAAATACCTTTCAGCCAGGCAGTGGTGGCGCACGCCTTTAATCCCAGCACTTGGGAGGCAGAGGCAGGCCCATTTCTGAGTTCAAGGCCAGCCTGCTCTACAGAGTGAGTTCCAGGACAGCCAGGGATACACAGAAAAATCCTGTCTCGAAAAACAAAACAAAACAACAACAAAAAAAAATACCTTTCATAAAATCTCCAATGCTGCTTCACACTGCTTAGAATTTCACACTGAAATTCTTTTCTGTGTTGAAACCACAACCCCTGGTTTGGCCTGAGTCAAGGTTCCTAAAAGATCAGGGAAGCTCCTTCAGCTGTTAAGGACTACAGCTTGGAACTGGCTGGCTGTCTCCTCACCAGTGACAAACTTACAGTCTACTTTTGTTTTGTTTGTTTTTTAGGGATGTTTTGTTTTGATTTGTTTTGTATTGTTTTTCTGTTTTGGGGGGTTTTTTGAGGGGGTTTTATTTATTTATTTATTTATTTTGCAACAATAAGGATGGAACCTAGGGCCTCACACATGCTAGGTCTGTGTTCTACCACTGAGCCACACCCCAGCCCCCACAAATGGTCTGGATCCTAAAGTCTCTCTGGGTCTTATCTTCTTTACCACTCCTGGCAGGTCCCGGCCACTCACCATGGTTTCTATCCATCAATAACTTCCTTGAGCCAAGACCTGCTTCTGTGACCCTCATGCCAAAACCACAAGCATCCCAGGACCTCCCACGGCTCGCCATCCATGCCTGCACACAACAGGCACTCCATTTCTCATGAATGGATAGATGGATGGAATTCGTCCCCTGGCTGGACAGCTGAAGTCACCTATAGTGTGGCTCATCCACCTGCCCAGTGTCTTCACTGGCCCTGCAGAGCTAGTCTGTCATCTGTCCTCAGGCTGCTCCTCCCTCCTCCCATGAAACCAGATCCCTCCAAGTTGGTGTCTCTCACCTCCTGCTGCCTGAAGTACACCTCCTCCATCATGGTCTCTGCTTAAACTTTGATTTCTCACAACATCCTCTTATCAGAAGGACTCATTAACTATTCTGTCTGGGGTTGGCCTCAAACTCTGGGTCCAAGCCATTCCCCTGTCTCAGTCTCCCAAATACCTGGAACTGTGGCACTCGGCCCCATCTCTCACTTTATACTTAAACTGTGATTTTTGTGAACCCCCTTCCTAACTTCTTGACGGAATCATATGTCCAAAGAAGACAAGGACCCTTTTTTGGTTTGTTTGTGTTTTTTTTAAAGGGTCTCATTCAGTCCAAACTGGCCTCAAACTCAGGAGGTAGCTAAGGATGACCTTACACACCTGATCCTCCTGCTTCATCCTCAAAGTACTGGGATTATATTCATCATGCCTAGCAACTTTGATCATTTTTATTTATTTATATATTATCAGAACATAGCACAAAGATTTAATAAGGATGCCAGGCATGGTGGTAAATGCATGTCATGCCAGGACTCTAGGCAAAGAGATAGAAAGGTCACAAGTTCAAGGCCATCCTGGACTATATAGCAAGACCCTGTCTCAAAGAAACTAAAAAAGATAAGAAGGAAGAGGAGGAGGAGGAGGAGAAGGAGGAGGTAGCAGTGTGGCAGTGGTAGTGGCAGTGGCAGTGGCAGTGGCAGTGGCAGTGGCAGTGGTAGTGGTAGTGGTGATGAAATTCATCAAGGAATTACCTAGCAAAAGACAGGTAAAGACACAAAATGCCACAGGAGTTCCAAAGCAAAGGTTCACTGAGGATGGTGACTCAGAACGGCCCCTAAAAAAAAAGCTACAACTGAATAGAGTCTTGGAGGACAGAAATATAGGAATCGGAAGGACACTCAGGAAGGTGGAACAGAATAAATTCTGGGGCTAGAAAGAGATGATCAAAGCATGGTTGGAGGATCAGTCTGGCTGGACCTGTGGGTTCCTAGAAGGACAAGAGTAGAAGACGAAGCGGCATGGGGTGGAAGAGAAAAGAAGGTACGTGTACCTGGATTACATTCATTCCCTCTTAGTCAGCACAGATGATCACCTCAGCAGTCATGGGCCTCAGTGGGAGAAGAGAAGCCTTGTCCTCATGTTCCCAGCACGTTGGTCTAGCCACCGACTAAGTTATAAATAACAGCCTCCACTCACTGCACACCTGCTGTGTGTGAGGCCCTGAGCTACATGCTTCTCTGCTCTATGTCACGGCTCCTTCCCACAGCCCTGGAAACACTGTATTGTTATCCTCATTGTGTAAGTGGGAAGCCTAGGCCAACAGGGGTGAAAGCCCTTACCCAAGGCCTTCCCTCAATCCCTCCTTCACTTCCTGAGACCAGGTGCACTGGGGTTACAGAGCCAGAGAGGAGGAAGAACACCCTGTAAGCCAGCCTACACCACAGCCACTCTGTGTACCAGCAAAGCAGGCTGCTTCTCCCAAATGCCTATAGAGAAGCCCAGAGTAAGCTTAAGGTATACACATGCAGCAAGAAACTAAGACACTACACTCACAGAGAGCAGAAAGGCCGAAGGAAGGTGTCATATCCTTAAACCTTGTACTTAGGAGGCAGTGGCAGACAGATCTCTATGAGTTCAAGTCCAGCCTGGTTAACATAGTAAGTTCAGGCCAGCCAAGACTACATAGTGAGAGACTCTATCTCAAATAAATAAATATGTGTGTATATGTATATACATATATTTCTATATTTTATCTATATATTATATGTGTATATAATATATAATAGATATAATAAAAGAACAATTGAGGAAGACACCCTGTGTAGACCTCTAGATTCTACCTACACATGCAAACACAAAGACTTACTTATAATACACACACAACCTAAAATTTTATTTTGTGTGTGTGTGTGTGTGTGTGTGTGTGCGCGCGCCATAAGAGAACCTATTACTTTGCATGCTTAAAATAAATAATTTTAATGTACAAATTGACTGGGTGCTGAGCTCATGTTACGCTGTTAGTTTAGGTGCTGTTGGAAGAGGATCTGAAGACTTTCAACCTGGTCCTCCAAAATGGGGAGCAGGGATGGACAGAAACTTGCCCAAGGCTTCACACATGGCTGAAGGGAGGGAGCAGATAGGGTCAGTAAAGATGGAGATAGACAGGTGCACTAAGAAGCTTCCAGATCCAGCCCTACTTCTCTCTCAGTAACTTTTGTAACATTAAAGATAATTTATTCTAGTGCCATCTCCCTAACCAGTAAGGCCGGTAAAAGAACCCAAGGACATGTATAGATCATTAACAGTAAATCCGGCGTATGTGTGGCGAATGCATTTGGCTTACCATAAATTACCACATGAACACTAGCTATTAGTATTAATATTACATCTCTGTTCACAGATTTCAAGAGCCCTTCCAAGCAGTCCAAATAGAAGAAAAGACAGTAGTCCACTGTAAAGCATTCCTGTTGTTCCTGGACTTGTGCAAGTAGGTCTTCAATTAGAACTGAGTAACACTTGGAGTTGTATATATCTCATGTCCTTCCCTCTCTCACTCCCCCTCCCCCAACTCTAGCCTCAGCCACATCAACCACCAGGACCAGGCTGATATAGGAAGTGTTGATTGTCTGACTCCTGCCTGCATTCCTCAGCTAAATATAAATGATATGCAAGTCCATTGTTTGAGATGCTCCACAATCCTCTCCTACCGCTTGCACCAGGAACACACACACCCTTCCCGGAGGCTGTTCTGAATAGAGAAGGAGGAGACAGGTATGTAGGAATCAAAGCAAGAGTTCTTTGTGCTTTCCACTAGTCCAGGAAAGCTGCCTGGAGGAGGAAATGCCTGAGTCACCCCAGGGGACCGGCAGATGCAGGTCAAAAAGGCAACTTTAGTTCTCTGAGCCAAGAAAGGTAAACTGCTGCATTCTTGCCCAAAGTGTGAAGAAGCAAGATCATTCCAGCTTAGAGGAGAGCTTACTACACCAACTGCCAACTTCTCCAGTCATCTGGAGAAAGATGCTGAAGAGATCAGTATCCTTCATAATAGACAGAAGAGATCGAAAACTCTGGTCCACGATGCACAGCTACAATTGCCGCTGTCACAAGCTGTTGCTTGTTTAGGCTTTTTTTTTTTCCAACCACATGAAAGTTTTTTTAAAGGCCCAAACTTGAGCGCACAGATGGGCTACATCTCAGATCTAGGGGTGTGCCAAAGCCCTGTCACTCTGAGAGCCGTTCGGCCAGCAGTAGCCTCAGGAATAGCTGGGGGTTCCAGCGGGTCTGTAGACAGGCCCAGACCATGTCTGCGGCCCTGGGCGAACCGTCTCCAGCCGGTCTACAGAATCCCTGACGGTTCCGGAGGGGATCTCCATTCCTGTGGCATCTAGGGTCTCCCATCCCTGGGCTGGGGCGTGAGGCGGCTGAGGTCCACCGTCCTGCAGCCCCACATTCCAGAGACCTCGCTGACCCACAACAAGAGCCCGGGGGCGCGGTGACAAGCCCCTCACGTCCCGGCCCCTTCCCGCCCCTCCTCTGTCACCCTCCCCCGACCCGCCCTCCCACCTCCCCCCACCCCCGAGAGTTCCGCCTCCCCGGGCGCCCCCAGATTCCCACCCAGCTGAGAATCCGATCGAGGCCCGGCCCGGTCTGCCTAGCGCGCCGCGCCGAACCCTAACAACTTCGCGCGCCCTGGAGCCCCGAGCCGCCGGCCCGCCCCGGCCGCACTCACCGCGCTTGGACTCGGTGTGGCGCCCCGGCTTCGCTCCCTCCCGCACCACCGCGGCCAGCGGAAACAGGGGGCGGGGCCGGCAGGCGGAGGGGGCGGGGCCTCACCGGGCGGCGGGGCGGGGGGTTTGACTGCACGGGGGCGGGATCAGTAAGGGGAGGGGTGGGAGGGGCGGACAGAATGGGGACCAGCCGTCCGAGCGGTGGGAGGACCCGGCTGCCAGACGCAAGGCAGAGGCCGATTGAAAGAGGCGGAGGCCGCACCGGAGCCCCCTCCACTCGGGCTATGTGTCCCACATGAGCACTGGAGGGAAGACAGTGCCGCTTTCCTCTCGGGACTTCCAGAAGCCTCCCTCTGCACCCCGATTCCCGGCTTTCCTGTTGTCCCAAGGTAGCACTACTGCGCCAGTCGCCTGCGGCCATCTGACGGGGCCGCGCCCTCCTAAGGCTGGACGGAGGGAGGGCAGGGCCTGAAAGGTGGAGCTTCTGGGCTGGGCACTCACACACGCTACCCCAAGGCTGCCGAACCAGGGTCTCAGTTTTCCAGCCCCTGCCTGTCTTCTGGTCTCACCATTCCCTACCCAGCACCTAAGAAGTTCTTGCCTGGTATTTCAGGAGGACTATTTGAGGTGTTGACAACGGGGGTGTGAGTTAGATAACTGCCCTGAGATACCCTGTTGGAGGAGCGGCTGCCTCCCCTTGAGCTAGAGCCTCCAAGGGTTCGCAAAGGGCACTCGAGGCCGGGAGGGACCGAGCTGAAGCAGGAGATTCATCTCTGGCCTACCTTCTGCAGGCATGGATTCATGTAAACACCTAAACTTGTTTCTGAAGTGGCCTCTAAAACTCTCACCTCTCTGTTCTGTCCTCATACATGCACTGAAATCTCAGCAGAGGAAAAAAAAATATTTTGAGACAGATCTCACTGTGTAGCTCTGGCTGGCCTGGCACTCACTATGTAGACCAGGCTGGCCAGGACCTCACTGAGTGGATGTCACCCATGCTGACCTCCAACACACAGAGCTCCTCCTGCCTTTGCCTTCCCAGTGCAAGGATTAAAGATATCCCACCATGCCTAGGAGGAGACAACTTTTTCTTTCTTTGCTTTGCTTTGATAGTTAGTATCTGGCTGTGTTGCTCAAACAATCTCCTGAGTGGCTGGGACTGTGAGTGCAGGCCACCAATTCCAGCTTGAGACACAGTGTTTAAATCACAAGGCTCTCCCCTGTCTTCCCCAGCTACCTGGCAGTTTCCGCTTCTCTCCTGGGCTATCTCGCATAGTCTTGCTTGTTTCTGTTAGACTCAAGCCATAATCCAGCCCCTAGAACTCTCATTTCCCACAGAGAGAAGCAGCCTCTCTTCCTTCAAAACCTCATTCACACCCACTCCTCAGCATGAAGTCTTTCCAGGCTGACCCCCACTGGCACTCCAATCACATGGGGTCAGTTCTGTCTACTTTGCAGAAAAGAGGGTACAAAGATGGAATCAGACAAAGCAGCCTGGTAAGGTGCAAACTCCCAGTTTCAGAGCCACATGCATTACCTGCCTCTTCTAGGCGTTGGGCCCCTCACTAGGGAAAAGAGTCACACCAACAGCACTCCTCCCGGCTTAGGAGATGAGAGGATTGTCTAAGATAATGGAGATGGACTGGGGGGAATGCTAATTTCCTCCTCCTTCTCTCACTTGAACGGAACATGAGCAGATGAGGTATCTCCCCTCAGTCATAATCCTGGCTGCCCACCCCACTTTGACACACCCAGAGACAGAGAGAGCTGGGAACCTGCAGAGCTCATAGCTGCAAGAAGATGCTGTTGGAAAAGCTAGAGAAAGGAATTATTCAAAACAAAGAACCAAAGTGACCTATGACCTGTGTGATAAGCACGCTCTGATCATGTCCACTGAAAGGAAAACTCAAATAAACTTCATGGTGAAGCCAGAAGTGTTTGGAGAAAGAACTCCAAAAAACATGGGTACCAGGCTTCTGAAGAATTCCATTATGTTTCAGAAACACTGAAGCAAAAAGTGTAAATTGAACTAGATACACATACAGTAAGCTCATCCAAGTTCTGGAGTACATTCCATTTACTCCTCTTGTCCTGGCATGGCTTTTAATAATCCTGCTTTTGCTCTCAGGATACCCTAATATGCACAATAAATTATATGCCACTTTAACTATGACCACAGGCAATAATACTTGGAGCAGCTCCTTCCAGCCCCAAATGCCAGCAATATTTCTGGCCTTTCTGGGTCTCCCAGGGTTTCAAAAGATAGCAAGATGGTTTATCCCCTTGAAATTACCATACCAAATCAAAAATGATTATAAGCCCAAAAAGTGCGTTTCCAGCCAGCCACCCCAAGTCAAGGGACAGTGGCTGATGGATGGTGCCACCTCATGGGAAGAATTGGTCCTGCAAGGACACCGAGTTTTCTGTAGACTGTGACAGCTAATGTCTTGTGTGTGTGCCATCACTGTCTCCACAGCAGCCCCATACCATCCCATCTTTCTATAGAAAAGGAGATGGAGGCTCAGAAAGCCAGGGAATTCCTCCCAAGTCATTCAAATGACATCAAAGACTAATCTAGGAGGCCGAGGTGATGACTTAATTGATAAAATGTTTTACTAAGTATGAGGACCTGAGTGTACTTAAAAACTAGGTGCATTGGTGATCCCCCAGTAAAGAGGAGTTCTGACAGGATAGTGGGGACTCACTAGACAGTGGGGCAAGCTCCAGGCCCTAACTCAACAAATAAGATGGAGAAGAATAGGAAAAGACACCAACATTGACCTCTGTCCAGCTCATTTCCAACACACACACACACATACGCTGAGATATAATCCCAGCTTGTCTGCTTGGCCTGCACATTTAACAGCTAATTCACCTAGTGTTTAATTGGGGCGTTTCCTGCCTTCTCTTGTAGTTCCAATGGACCTCAGAGCCATAAGCATGTTAAACAAATGCTCTGCCACTGGCCACAACCCCAGCCCTGGAGATATCATTTTAAAGAAGCCCCTGCCAGAGTAAAGGCTGACACAGCCGTTTCCTAATGCACCGACTTCCACAACGTTTACTTGTGCTGTTAGTAGAGCAGTTACTGGTCACCGATGCCTGCCAGTTGCACCAAGACTTTAAACCTTCATCTCCAGTTGTCAAGGTGAGGCAGACGAAAGTGACTCAAGACTATTCTGTTCTTCCGATCCATGTAGCTCACCTACAGAATGCATATCCTCCAGAAGGACCCCTTTCTTTTTTAGATTTATCTATTTATTATATATGAATACATTGTAGCTGTCTTCAGACACACCAGAAGAGGGCATCAGATCTCATTACAGATGGTTGTGAGCCACCATGTGGTTGCTGGGATTTGAACTCAGGACCTCTGGAAGTGCAATCAGTGCTCTTAACCACTGAGCCATCTCTCCAGTCCAGGACCCCTTTCTCTACAATATATTTTACATTGTAGATTCAGAGTGAGGTAGATGTGGCAGGACTGTGGGGGAGGGGGAAAGAGGTGCAATAGAATAACAAGTCTTTGTTGTAGGAGTACTGTGTGGCTGGGAGATGTATCTCAGAAGTAGACCATGTGCCTACCAAAGCCTTTGATTCAATCCCCAATACAAACAAATACCTTTGCTCTTTAATTGCTAAATCTGGCAACTGTGCCCATTTTATTGACCGTAGATAAAACAATTGCAGAACATTCATTAGCAGGAAGTTGGAGCTGCATAACAACACCCTCTCTCACAAACAAAAGCAATGAACAAAAAAACTCAACAACAACAACAACAACAAAACCGCACCGCACACTAAATCAAAGATTGGCAAACGTTGTAAAGAGCCAGAGAGTAAAGACTTCCGGCTCTGTAGGTATACATTCTCTGTCCCACCCATACAACTCTCCACTCATGCAGAACTGCAACCATAGTTGTACAAAAATAAATGGACACGACTGTGTTCTAATAAAACTTTATTTACAAAAAGTCACTGAATGCCAGTCTGCCAACTCCACCTCTAACTAGTGTCTTTTCCATATTGAGGTGTGCCAACACCTGCCTAGCCTCAGATATATTGTGGGAGTAGGGAGTGTAAAACACAAGATTAGGCATTGAGCGTAATGACTACCAGCAATCTTATCAGCATGTACATGTGTGTATGTGACCATCAGCAATCCTATCAGCATGTATACACATGTATGTGACCCAAAGTGGGCCTATATCCACAGAAGGAATGCCTCTCAAGTAGAGACAGGTTCAGAGTGAGTTTTGTAAGGTCTTGCTTAGACCTGCCTGAGGAAAAGCAGATTCTGTGTTTGGGATTGTTGTGGGTCAGCATGGACTGTGTAAAGACAGAAAGGCATTCTGTGAAGCACAAGAATCACAGAAGCCAAGGAAAGCAGAGCTCCCCTACAGGAGACCTTCATGTGAAGTGACACGCTGTTGGCATTCCTCCGTGTGACACAGAGCATGAAGAAGCACGTGGTAACTGTGAGTGGGAGGGGAAATGGGGGAAGTCATGCATGCGAACACTCATCAGCAGAGCATGTGGGTGGCAACTGTAAAATCCAAATGGTTGGTTGAAATCGATAGATACAAAAGTGGTAGCCATATTAGCCATGTTTATCATCAGTTTTCTCATTGAGCAACTATAGAATATTGGTCTCTGCTCATTGAGGGCAGCTACATGGTTTAAAAATCTCACTTCAGATTCTACCCTAGAGAACACATATTTTTAAAAAACTGGTCAATTTAAATCATGGTGGTAGGACTGTAGAGATGGTCCAGTGCTTAAGGGCAGGCTGATCTTCCACAGGAACTGGGTTTGACTGCCAGCACTCTTGTGGCAGCTCATAACCCTCTATAACTCCAAATCCAAGGCATCCGATGGCCTCCTCTGGCTTCTAGGGGTGCTGTACCCACATGGTACACAGTTGTGATTTCTGGCAAAGCACTCATACATATAAACTAAAACATGGTGGTGCGTGGGAGGCAGAGGTAGGTGAGTCTTTGAATTATAGGTAAGTCTGGTTGAGATAGGGAGTCCCAAGGCCAGTTAGAACCACACAGTGAGATCCTGTCTCGATAAACAAATAAAACAGGAGCTGAAGAGATAGCTCAGAGGTCACTCAGAGGTCAAGACCCCTGTTCTTCCCAGCCTCTGAGAGCACTAGACACGCACAAGTTTTACAGACATACATGCAGGAGAAACACTCATACACATAAAACGATGATAAAATAATTTAAAGATATAAAATAAAACCGTTAGCTGGGAATGATGGCCACCACTATAATCCTAGTACTTGGGAGTCAGAGACAGGTGAATCTCTGTAAGTTCAAAGCCAGCCAAGTCTACACAGTGAGTTCCAGGCCAGAAAGGGCTACAGAGTAGAATCTCAAAGATAAAATAAAATAGTGAATAAACACTAAACCCAAACATAAGCTTGCCATAGCACTGAAAAAGCCAATGATGGGGTGGGGTTGAGATACCATAAGGACATAGACTCTCATAAGCAGAGGAGCATGCCTTCCAGGCTGAGGATTTTGATGGGTATGTATGCTCTTTACTAAATAAGTCGTCACTGAAGTGTTTCAAACAAGAGAGCAACATGAGCCTCAAGCCGCCACGTGTAGTGGCGCATGCCTGTAATCCCAGCACTTAAGGCTGAGGTAATCGGATTAAGCGTTATAGGCCATCATGGGTGACATTAGAAAGACAGTGATGTGATCAGATTTGCATTTTGAACCTATGATTCTGGGTAGAGCAGAGAAGGGATTACAGGGGAAACGGATTTTAAAAACGGACACAGGAGGCTTCAACAATAAAGTTAAAACAGAGCTTGTCTCGGTTGGTAGTGGTGAAGGAGCCATCCAGACAGACCTGAGAGGACTCTGAAGTGAATTGTACAGATTCACAGTGGACATGGAAGATTGGGAAAAACAAAGGTCAAGAGCTGGGGGGGGGGCAGGTGTGTGATCCCTGCCTGTGACAGGAGATGGGGTGGAGGACAGCAAGCCAGGAAGAGAGGCAAGAATGGGGGGACTCAGGTTTCTGACTAGTGTGGTGGGTCATTTGTTGAGGTGGGAATGAGATGTTTGACAGGGCATCAGTGAGTTGAAGGAAGACAAGAAATCAGTGGAAGGTCAGTGGGAATTGTGGTGAAAGTCGTTTCTTCAATAAGATCAGGCAGACATGGTGCTGGAGAGAGCTGAGAAGGGCGTGGGAGCTGAGGAAAGGGTGTGGGGAGACAGCTCCTTCAAGAAGCTTGCTGGGGCAGAGAGATGGCTCAGTGGGTAAGAGCACTGGTTCTTCCGGAGATCCTGAGTTCAATTCCCAGCAGCCACACTGTGACTCTTAACCTTCTATAATTAGATCTGAAGCTCTTTCTTGTCATGCAGGTATACAGAAAGACAGAATACTCATATGCATAAATAATCTTTTTAAAATGAAGACTGACAAAAAGAAAGAGGGAAAGAAGGATTGAGAGAGGAAGGGAGAGGAAGAATGAGAGAGAGAGAGAGAGAAAGAGAGAGAGAGAGAGAGAGAGAGAGAGAGAGAGAGAGAGAGAGAGAGAATTGCCTAAGTCAGGCATGATGGCACATACCTGTAGTCTCAGCTTCTTGAGGGAATTTGAAACTAACATAAGCAACAACAAAGTGAGATCCTGTCTCAAAAAAAAAAAAAGGAGGCCTGGGCCTAATGGGCCTGGAGATCGCTCTTCCAGAAGAGCTGAGTTCAGATCCCAGCAACTATGTTGGATGGCTTATAAATTCATTTCTAGGTGATCTGGTGCCCTCTTCTGGCACCAACCATACACATAATGTACATACATACATACATGCATACATCACATAATGTACATACATACATACATACATACATACATGGGAAACACATACATAGACATATACACATAAATGTAAATAATTTATTTATATCTTATTCTCTTATACATGACATCCAGACGATAGTTCCCCCACTGCCACCAGTCTT
Organism: Grammomys surdaster; assembly: GCF_004785775.1. Lineage (NCBI taxonomy): Eukaryota > Metazoa > Chordata > Mammalia > Rodentia > Muridae > Grammomys > Grammomys surdaster. The sequence continues at coordinate 3,918,445 of NW_021620828.1, forward strand.
CCTCCCACATCTTTCTTCTCCCCAGATCCACTTCTCCATTTCCCTTCAGAGAAGCACAGGCCTCTCAGGGCTATCAACCAAACATGGCATAACAAGTTACAATAGACCAGGCACATACTTCATATCAAGGTTGGATGAGGCAACCCAGTAGCAGGAGAAGGGTCCCAAAAGCAGGCATAGAGTCAGAGTCAGCCCCTGCTCCCACTGTTAGGAGTCCCACAAGCACATCAGCCTAGACCACTATAACATATGTGCAGAGGGCTAGGTCAGTCCCATACAGGCTCCCTGATTGTCGCTTCAGTCTCCGTGAGCCTCTATAAGCCCTGGCTAGTTGATTCTATGGGCTTTGTTCTTATGGTGTCCTTGCCCCCTCTGGCTCCAGCAGTCCCTCCTCCCCCTAGTCCCACCCCCAGCTCTGCTTAGTGTTTGGCTGTGGGTCTCTGCATCTGCTCCTATCAGTTGCCAGATGAAGCATCTCGGATAATGACTATGCTAGGTTCTGGTCTACGAGTATAGCAAAATATTATTAGGAATCATTTCGTTGACTTTTTTTTCCAGTTGTATTTGGTTCCATCCTAGGTCTCTGGGCTATCCAGTCTCTGGTTCTTGGACATCCAGGCAGTGTCAGGCTTGGGCATGGGCTCCTTCTCCTGACATGGGTCTCAAGTTGGTTGGCCTCCCTTACCACAGCACATCTTGCAGGCAGGACAAACTGTAGGTCAAGGGTTTGTGGCAGGGTTGGTGTCCCAGTCACACTGAAGAATTGCCTGGTTACAGAAGAAAGTTGGTTCAGGCTTTGTATCCCCCATTACTAGAAGTCTTTGCTAACCCTAACCCTACACCTGAAAACACATATACACATAAAATTAAATAATCTTTTTTTAAGTCACTGGATTCAATACACAGCACCATGAAACAAAGCCACAACCTCATGACAGGAGGCCTATTTGTGTGGTGTGCAGGGTCTTCCTGTCCAACCATCCAGTCAATACTCACACAGACAATACTCACAAGAGCTCTCTACTTTGAACAAAATAAAAAAGCAACCAAACAAGAAAGAAACCCATCTGAGAGCTCTGGAGACCTATCCTGAGTAGGTAGGATTTTTCAGGGACTCTGTGTACGTGTGTGTGTGTGTGTGTGTGTGTGTGTGTGTGTGTGTGTGTGTGTGT
>NW_021620828.1:3919626-3971261 GCF_004785775.1 Grammomys surdaster
TGTGTGTGTGTGTGTGTGTGTGTGTGTGTGTGTGTGTGTGTGTGTGTCTTACAATTACTATTGCTGTAACCAAAAGCAATCAGGGAGGAAAGGGTTTATTTGGCTCACACTTACACACTTTAGGCCATCACTGAAGGGGTCCAGGGCAGGGAAATCCCAGGCAGCCCAGCTACAGAGGAAGAATGGAGCCAAAGTTGGGGCTCAGCCTGACAGGGACTCAGGAGGATTTTCAGATTAACCATCTACTGAAATAGATTCATTTCAGATTGATCATCTACTGAAATAAAAACTAGCAGCAGTTTTCTGAGGGATAAAATAAAGTCTACAGTCTCTCCTATGCAGCCTTCAAAATCTTCAAAGTATTATCCAAAGGTTCATAGCATATAGAAAGCTGTGACCACTCTCAAGGCAAAGACAAATTATAGAAGCCAATGTCAAGACAACCGAGAGGTTGGAATTATCTAGAAAAGGGATTTTAAAATGACTATGATTGTTCCAAGGTAATAAGAAATGAACCCAGAGAGAACAGGCACACAGATGAAACCATGGCCTGAAAGCAGAAACTAGAAAACTCAAGCAGAAGATTTAGAAATAAATTATCTGAAATTTAAAAAAATCAAGCTGAGAGTGGTGACACAGGCCTGAAATCCTGACACATAGGAGGTGGAGACAGAAGGATTGTTGCAAGTTCAAGACCAAGTATATAGTAAGATTCTTACCTAAAAAAAAAAAAAATTAACTAGGTGAGCCTACTGAGTCTCCACTGAAGAGCTCAGTGGAAAGGATACATGGGCTTGAAGGCGGATCAATACATTACCCATCTTAAAAAGACTGAAAAGAAAAAGAAGACCAAGTCTCAAGGCATGTGGGATAGTATTAAAATGTATAATGTAAGTATTTGGAGTTCCAGAAGGAAATAGTACAATGATTGATTGATTGATTGATTGACTGACTGACTGATTGATTGACTGACTGACTGATTGATTGATCGACAAGGTTCTTGTAATGTAGCTCAGGCTATATTGGACCTTACCACCTTCGCCCTATGGAGTACTGAGATTACAGGCATACACCGCCATACCTAATAGAAAAAAAACCATGTATACTCACACACACACACATGCGCGCGCGTGCGCGCGCATGCCCCACAGGCTTCCCATTTAGGGAGAGGAGCCAGCCAGCCAAGAGGGAAAGACTGAGCATATGGGACCTGAACACAGTCACCAAGCATTCATGTAAACCAGTGTGCCCTGAGGTTGGCTGCCGCAGGCATGGTGATCTTGGATGGTTGAGTTCTTCTGAAGTTTGGGTTTTGTCAGACCAGTGTGATAATGTGTTAGAGGCTTGAGACCGTCATTGGCATGGATTCTAAGGTTCATCAGGAGAGGAGGACAGTCAAATAATTAACAGTGGTGGGGCAAGTAGAGCCCCAGCCCTTGGATGCAGATGGTGGGAAGGACCATGTAGTGAGGAGAACTGACGAGCCAGCTGGAGGGAAAGGAGAAGGACACCAGAGAAGACGGCTCTGGCTCACTGACACAGGAGCCCGTGATTTCCAGGGAGCAGATTAGGAGGACAGTCTTCAAAAGGAAAACTAAGAAACCAAGTGTCTGCCTGTTGGAAATTTCATTCATCCAAATACTGAATGTGCTCACGATGAGGGCAGAAGAGGGTACAAGGGATGCAACATGGCGGCGGGGCGGGGGGTAGATGTTTTGACAGTGAGGACCAGGTCAGGCAGTAGAAGAGGCTCCAGAGAAGAAGATAACATGCGGCCTGGCTCAGGCACAAATAGGTGATGGGGATGGAAAGAAAAGGAGACAGTGACTTTGCTTTTCAGTTCTTAAGTTGTGACTTGTAATAAAATATCCGGCTACCATATAGTGGGGCATTGGTTATCTACTGTTGTGAAAACAATGGGACCTGAGTTGAGGTCGTACAACTGCACATTTAGCTAGGTGTCTTCAACTGGGACCATATGCTTAGTCTTTCCCTCTTGGCTGGTTCTTCCCTGTCACTTTGCACTTGGGAGGTAGAGGAAAGGGATCTGGACTTCATGGCCAGTCACAGCTACACAGTGAGTTTGAGGCCAGCCTAGACTATAAAACCAAACAATAAATGAATAAAAATAAAGGAAAGAAACAAAGGCAAACAACAAAAAAACCTATGCACATTTAGTATTTCATAGTTTCTCTAAGTTAGTTCCACCATGGCCTAGCAGGGCATCTCCTTGGAACCTTAGAAAGTGTTGTCAAGGTCCTGGCCAGATGGTGTCTGGATCTTCCTTGATAGCTGGATGCCTGGGGGTCTTGGCTTCTAGCTGGAAGTCTGTTGACAGCTGTCCTCAGTTACCAGCCACAAGAGTACCCCTAGTGTGCCTTCTATTCCACCACACCAGCCAGAAATCTTTAGATGCAGCCAGAATAAAACCACAGGTGACACATCCAGCCACCACTACCATTTATTAAAAAGCAAGATCGAAACCCAGTGTCACCGCTGCAGTTCCATTGCTATGACAAAGACCATGATCATCAGCAACTTGAGGAGGAAAGGGTTTATTTCATCTCACAATTTACAATCCTTCATGAAGGCAAGTCACGGCGGGAACCAAAGCAGAGACCATGGATGAGTGCTACTTACTGTCTTGCTCCCTGTGATTTGCTCGGCTTGCTTTCTTGTACAATCAGGTCCACCTGCCCAGGGGTGGCACCACCCACAGTGGGCTGGACGGACCTTCAACATCAGTGGTTAGTCATGAAAATGATTTACAGACCTGTCTACATGCCAATCTGGTAGGGGAATTTCCTCACTTGAGGTTCTCTCTTCTTAGATAATAGAGAGAGAGAGAGAGAGAGAGAGAGAGAGAGAGAGAGAGAGAGAGAGCATACCCTGCATGGAAACACCTACCTATAGTCCCAACATCTGGGAGAAGGCCAGTGAGAACAATGTAGCGAGACTCCATCTCACAAAGAAAAGATAGAAAAATGACATAGAATTAAGTCTCAGCAGCATGTGCTTCCACACCAGGAGGGGCAGCAGACAGGGGTGTTAGCTCCAGGAACTTGAGATCTTAGTGTCTCTTAGGGTTTGTCCTCTAATGAAGAAAGGGGGATTAGAAAGCCTATTACAGGCTGTGGTGAGGCAGCCCAGTACAGGGGGCGGGGTGCAGCCAGACATGGTGGGAGCTGAGGCAGGGCAAAACATTCAGGATGGCACTTGACAGCTGGCGATGGGCAGAGTGGAGTGTGTCAACTTGTGATCCAAGCTAGTAGGAGCTGGGCTATTTGCTTTTCCCACCATACATACTGTGTGAAAAAGAAATCTGTCGACTCACATACTTAAAAAAATGTGTGCTAAATGGTTGAACATTGTTAGACACGTACTGATTATATTCCCTCCAAAAGCCCAGAGTTCTTAAAGAGTAGATGGTTAGCATGCACTGCACACACAAGGACAGCTTGAGAGGAGTCCTGAAGATGACAGAGAGAAAGGAAAAATGACACATCGTGATCTAAAGCACAGAATGCAGGCAGGAGTCAGAAGGCAAAGACAGCTCTCGGCTCCTAGAGAGCCAAGTCAAAGCCAGTGCTTCAAACTTGGAATCAAAGCCAAGTGCATTGAAGAGAGTTGGTGTAATTAAATTATGTGGCTGCCAGTAAGACGACCAGAGGATGATGGTTCATAAGACACACAGACTGTAAGACAGACAACCAGTACCCGTGTAGCCCTGACCAGGAGCCTGGGCTCCAAGTAAATGTGTTTATGACAGAGTTCATTAATATTTCACCTAAACTAGAGAGAGACTGAGAGTATACTCTTGTGGTAAAATGTGTGCTTACCATGCTCCAGGCCCAAGATCCAATTCCCATTGCCACAAAGTGAATGAATGAATAAAATAAGCCAGATGTGGAACCTACCTTTGAAAATCCAGTATTGAAGATGCTGAGGCTGGAAGAGTGCCAAGCGTTCACGGCCTAGCTGGGCAACATAGTTCCACAGAACTAGGGTGAGACTCTGCCTCAAAAAGCAAAATGGAGGAAGCTGGGGAGACAGCTGGGTGGATAAGGCACTGTCCATGCAAGTGCAGGGACTGGGCTACGGATCCCCAGGACACACATAAAAGCTAGGCAGGAATGGCAGATGCCTGTAATCCCAGCACTAAGGAGTTAGAAACTGGGGATGATCCCCCAAGCTGGCTGACTAGACTGAGTCTCAGCTCCAGGTTCAGCAAAGATCTCTGCAAACAAGGTGAAGGACAATTGAAAAAGGTGTCCAATCTCAACGTCAGGCCTCCATACAGACAGTATACACACACATACACACCCAAAGAGAGAGGGGGAAGGGAGAAAAGAAAGGAAGGAAGAAAAAAGAAAGAGAGGGAAGAGGAAGAGAAAATGGGGCTAGGGGTGGTTGGCCAGGCATGTATACCTGAGATTTAAGGCAGGAGAATTGGGAATTCAAAAGCATCTACACCTACACAAAAAACTGGAGGCTATCATGGGGTATCAATGATGTCTTTTATAGATAAGCCTGGGCTCCCACATGTGTACACTCTCCTTTTGGGTTTTTGAAACAAGGTCTCATTATGTAGCCCAGGTTAGCCTTCAACTTGGGATCCTCCTGGCTCTATCTCTTATGCGCTAGGATTACAAGCACATGTAACTATCTCTGGCCATCAATACCAATCTTGGTTACAGTGTTCTTTTTATGTCCACAAGAAAATTAATGTCTATTCTGAAATGTCATCTATCTACTCAATCTTTCTTAAGGAAAAAAAAATCAAATGTCAGTCCTAGCAGATGCTGCGTGTAAATTGGTAGTGAGTAATGACTACAACTCAGATGATTAAGAATCCCGTAACAGAAAGTTCTGCTATGGTTTTGATTTTCATGCACAGTTGTGGTAATTGGCACACGGTTAGACATAAACCTCTGCTTACAGTTCATCGTACCTCCATTGATTTCATAATGTGCTCACCGTATGCTGAACAGATTAAATGTCAATAAATGTCCTTTAACAGTTGGGTTTCCAAAAGTTAACTTCATTAAGAACAAGTAATATGCATATAAAAGAAATTTTAAGACAATATCATGGTTAGTCACAAATGCAAAACAATATATACTTTCTACAAGTTTCTGAATAATTAATAAAATAAAATGTATATATCAGTTCAGGTGCTATGTGCAGTTGCAATAAGTTGGACAAGTACTATTTTGATGTATTCCATACTTGGTAAAAATCTAAAATTATATTACCTTTTCCTTTAATATTTGTAGATACATGTAAATATGAGAAACTTCTAGCTGTAATCCTAGCACTTGAGAGATGGAGACAAGACACTAAGGAACTCAAGGTCGTCCTTGGCTGTTAGCAAGTTCAAAGCCAGCCTGGGTTACCTGATACCTGTCTCAATGATTAAATTCACCAATTAGTTGCCAAAATCTTAGTTGACAGAAATTTAGTATCAGCTTCTAAAACTAAAGAAAGGAAGGGATGTCAGAGCTGGAGGGTGTGGAAGGACACCGAGAGACGCTGTTTTCTGGATGCAGTGTGGCTGCCATACTTACAAACTCCACTGTATAAGACTGAGTCTTTCAATAGTCCACTGTGGATAGGGGAAGAGTTTATGAGGTCCCACCACTGACTAAGGAGCTCTTGGCTGTTAATGGCTGTAGGGGAGCTAGGAAGTCTTTTTTTTTTTCAGTGATGTAGCATTTTCTTCAGTGATGTAGCTACTGGTAAGTTGATCATGCCCCAGTACATAACTCCTCACCCACGCTCATGCAAGCAGCCATAATTTAATATAGTGCGTCATTAAAAAGAAAGACGTATCGGTAGGTAACAGGGGGATTTGCTGGGGACAATGGGAGTGGGTTAGAGAGGGTAAGGATAGGTACATGTGATCAAAACCTTATATACATGTATGAAATTGACACATATTACATGTTTTAAAATGAAGAAAAAGGTAAACAAAAATTAGTGGCTGAGTATAGACAGCATGGTAGGGTATCACCTACCAGTAACCCATGCACTTGGAAGGCTGACACAGGAGGATCATGGGTTAAAGGCCAGCCTGGGCTAGAGAGTAAGGCCTTGCCCAGTGGGAAGTTAAGCACATTCTCCTGCTGCCCCGAGAATCTCCCGCTGTACTCCCTTACTTAGCAGCACAAACTCAGAGCTTGGGAAATTATCTAGGGCAGGCCATCTGCTCCTTTTTCTTTGACTATATCCACGTCTTTACTGGCTTTTTCTCCTTGCTTAACAATAAAATGTATCTCATAAAAGGAGAAAAAGGTCTTGAACCAGATAGAATTATTATATGATCTCCCAGTTGATCTACAGACGGCACTTAAAGAATCCACATTAGGGCAGAAGCCATGCCTCCATGGGATATAATTGCTTTGAAAATCTAACTGCTAAGAAAAAAAACCAACATCATCTAATTTTAAAACTAATTACAAAACCCATCTCCTTAGTGGATCCTAATTCCTCCTTTGCCAAGTGTCCCAGCTCAATGAAACTTCCATCAATTTCCACGTTCATTACAGAGGACAAGTGTCATTGTCTCGGCAGCACTGGGGTTTGTACCTTTTTACACTGGCCTATTTTCAACAAGTCTGCCTGGGATCCATCCATTTTGGCCATCAGATGCTATTAGCTAGGCTCCCTAGAGGCACAGCGTGTGTTTGTGTGTGTGTGTGTGTGTGTGTGTGTGTGTGTGTGTGTGTGTACTGGAATATATTATAAAAAAATTATTAAGATTATTAAGAATCTGGAAGCTTCAGTGGTCCTGTCTGACACTGAAGGCCTAGTGTGAGGTCCAGGCTGGAGTCTGATGCTCTACAGGGATGGGACTGACAATAGGCACACTCTCTCAGGCAAAGCTTGCATGACTGTGCTGGCTTCCTTGTCACCATTTTCCCAACCAGAAACCCTCAATATATTGAATGGGGCACTCACCTTCTGAGCTGTCTTTCCCTCTCAGTTGACCCTCTCTGGCAATCCCTCAGACACACTGAAAGATGTCCTTCATCATTTCCTAGGTGATCCTGAATTCAGTCAAACTGACAATGAAGATTAGCCAGCACAGATGGCATCTCTGGTCTTTTTCCCGGACCTCTTTTAGCTCAGTTTTAGTCACTTCCTCTCCTGTCGTTCTAACAAGTAGGTCAGGAGGAATCTTCCCACTCAGTACATTTCCTCCTAAATCTGGATGTATTTTTTTGCATCTTTTGTATGCCTCCCTGTGCATTCACGTGTGTGTAGTATGCATGAATTCACGTACATGTGTGTGTGAGGATCTGAGGGTTTCTATTTTATTTTCTTTTTAAAAATATATTTATTTGTGTGTGTGTGTGTGTGTGCGTGCGCACACGCGCGTGTGTGATCCAGGAGTACTACAGTGTCCTGTGGAGGTCAGAGGACACCTTGTGGGAGTCAGTTCTCTCCTTTCATCATGTAGATCCCAAGGGTGAAACTCAGGCTTGACAGCAAGTACTTTACTTGCAGAACCACCTCACCAGTCCCTCCAATTGATTTTTTTTTTTTTGAGACACTGAGCATGGTGCTTGCCAATTTGACTAGACTATCTGCCAGCAAGCCCCAGGGACCCACGTGTCCCAGCCTTCCCTATACTGGGATTACAGACACACAGTGCAGCACCCAGGTTTATTTTTTTGTGTGGGTTCTAGTGATCTGAAGCCATGTTTATAAGCAAGCACTTTCCCTAGTGAATATCCTGTTGCCCTAGACTCCTTGGGTATTTAAGACTTGATATGTTACTTCTTATTCTATTTTAATATCTTACATCCAGAACCCTCGATTCTTGACATATCACTCCCTCATGTGAGATTCTGGTTCCTGCTCAACAGTTCTAACAGCAGCAGGTCATGTGTTAAAAGAGGAACAGTAAACAGTTCCCTACACTTTAAGACACACAGAGCCATAAGTACTTGGTGTCCTAGGTCAGACAAACACAAGTATCTTCTGCCTGTCTTCCTTCCTTCCTTCCTTCCTTCCTTCCTTCCTTCCTTCCTTCCTTCCTTCCTTCTCACTTTCCTTCCTTCTTTCTCTCATCTTTTCTTCCATCTGTCACACAAGTAGCCCAGGCTAGCCTTGGGAGGTAGTCGCAGGAGGATCAGGAGTTTAAGGTCATCCCTGGCTACATATCAAGTTGAAGCCAACCTGGACTACATGAGACCCTGCCTCATGGAAAATAAGACAAAAGATGTACCAGATAGCTTATTACTGTAGAGTTGAGTTTTAAAAGATTCTCTGGTTACAAATGTTACCTTTGTATCTGAAGCCGTACATTGTGGAAGAGCCCACGAAGGAGAGGGGAAGAAGATTTTTTTTGACAAAGAATAAGGGCAGAAGAAATTGAGAGTTCTAAATGGGGAGGGGCTGGGAGTATTTATCACTCAGCAGTAGAATACTTGCCTAGCATGCACAAGGACCTGAGGATGACCCCAGAAGGGAGAGGATAGACTAAATGGAAACCTCTCACTGTAAGGTAATTTTTTTTTGAAGGACTTATTGGAGTTGAAGTTAAATTGCACACACCAGTGTGAGCTCATTGTCCAGTTCTCACTAGAGGAGCCTAGCTGCAGCCACCCTGCCTTCTGTCCTCAGTGGATGATAGGATCCATGCTCAAGTGCACAGCTACTGGTCTCTAACAGCCTTTATGCATTTAAAGACACAGGGCTTCCTCAGAAAGCCACTGATACCATACAAGACTGGCTGCAAGAATAATCAAAGTAAATCTGCTAGCTGGGGCCAGAAGCACGTCATTCTCTGCTGGTGTTGACCATAGTCGTAAAAGAAAAACAGACACAGAAAGAAAGAAACAAGCTTTGACCATTAGAATATCAAAAAAATAAAATATTTTATGAAAAGCCAGAGTCTGTCGTGACAATGGATATGTGCTGTAAAGTGGGGGGGAGGGGGAGGCATGTGTGAGTTCCCCAAATGCCCACTGTTCAGTTGATGTATGAACCCATGTTGGTCAGCTTGATGTTACTCTAAAAAAAAGAAAAGAAAAACTAGACATAAACCAGTTTATGGAGACCAAAGGTTTATGTGAACACAGAGTTTGGAGTTTCAGCCCACGAGTGACTGCCTGTTGCTTCAGGGCCTGGGTGGAGGCAGGACATTCTGTTAGCTCTCACCACAGAACACAGCCGGTCACCTCATGGCTGGGATGTAAAACCAGAAAGAGACCAGGATCCCACAATTCCCTACAAGGGCACACCCACAACTTCAGACCCTAAGCTCAGCCATGAGGCAGTTTGCCTGGCATGTAAACACGTATCTTTATAGTAACGGAAAGCTGACCAAGTGACACTGGTGGGTTTGCTGCTTGCATAATGACCAATCAGAGAACATGGTTGCACTCACACGTGCATACACGCGCACACACATACACACGTGTGCCTTTTTACTCAAACACACATACATTGTCAGTACAGATCGGTTTTTCAGTTTCATGTATGATTTCTGTCTGAAACAGTGATGGTCAAAGCTGAGCTTGGTTTTTTGGTTTTGCTATTTGTTTGGTTTGGTGTGGTTTTTCTGAGTCTGTTTTTCTTTAAATGTTGTCGTCAACCTGGCCAGAGACTAATGCGCTTCTGGCCTCAGCTACCAGATTTACTTTAAGAATCCTTATACTCCTACATTGACTCAACTGTTCTCTGAGGAGGCCACCATGTCTTTAGGTGGTCAGGCTATTAGAGGCCTGTATCTGGGCATGTGCAAATCGGGTTATAGTGGGCTGGGTGCCCAGCAAAGGCAAAAGGAAGAAAAAGCCAAAATGGAAAAGCAATGTGCTCATTGAGAAGCTGGTTGTAGCAGTGAGCTCCTGTAATGGCAGCATTTTGGAGGCTGAGGCAAGAGGATTGTCCTGAGTTCAAGGCCAGCCTGGGCATGTACCTCATCAGCCATGGTGACTGAATAACATCTTGCCTCAAAGAAACAAAACCAAATAACAATAATTCCTAAAAACCTTCTACTAGGTGTTCCCTCCTTACATCTTCACTCCTTCCCAGTAGCTCGGGAGACTAAGCCTTTAACATTCTGGCTTTGGGAGATATTCCAGAGTCAGAGCTTGACAACACCACAGCTAAGTTTTGGTTAATATTACACTGAGCATGTGCTGAACTTGCATCACGTAAGAGACTTAGGGGATGCCCAGGCATGATGAAAGATGCACCTGGCCACACTGAAGAACAAGTTTCACGGAGGGAGGGGGTGAGCTGAGAGTCCAGCCCAAGTTCTCACACAGGGTTAGTGTGTGCTCTCACACTGGGCCCTTGAATCTTCAATTTAGTCATATTAGCCCACCTGTAAGGCTGTCTTTAAAATATAAAGATGATTAGACATTGAATTTTATCACCACTCTTGTCGTAGGTTTTAGGAGTGTGGTTGTAAAAAACTATAACCAGAAGGATAGTTTCATTTTTTTTTTTTTGTTTAAAAAAATGGTGGCAAAATTCACTTGAGATTCAATACTAGCCTGTGTGTGTGTATGTGTGTGTGTGTGTGTGTGTGTGTGTGTGTGTGTGTGTGTGTGTAAGAGAGAGAGAGAGAGAGAGAGAGGAGGGGGAGGAAGAGAGATGTTTTGTGTGTTTGTGTGTGTGTGTGCGTGTGTGCGTGTGTGTGTGTGTGTGTGTGTGGACATGTTTTCACACATGTGCATGTAGAGCCCAGAACTGATGCCAAGGGTCTTCCTCAAGCACGATTCACTGTTGTTTAAGACAAGATTTCTCATGAAATCTAGGCCTTATGAATTCAGATAGTCTGACTGGCCAGTGAGATCCAGGATTCAACTTGTCTCTGCCTTCTCAGAGCTAGGATTATGGCTGTATGCTATCATGCCAGCTATGAGGAGTGGTCTGGGGCATTGAGCTTAGGTTCCTGTGTTTGCAATGCAAGCACTTTACCAACAGAGCTGCTTACCTGGCCCAGCCACCATTTTCTAAAAGAATCCTTGGCTTCTGCTTAATCTGAAAAATCAGAACAATGTGTAAATTCTAAAGCAGTTAATTTTCATCTTAATCCAAGACTTTTAAAGTTAACTTATTTGTTATTAGTTTACAAAGAATTGGGTTTCATTAGAAATGTTTCAAACAAAATTTGGCCAGGTGTAGTGGGGGAAAAAAAAAAGCACATGCCTTTAACCCTAGCACTCAAGAGGCAGAAGCAGGTGAGTTCAAAGCTAATCTGGTCTATAAAAGCAAGTTGCTGCAAGAGCAAGTTCCAGGCCAGCCAGGGATAGTAGAGAAGCCCTGTCTGAAAAAACCAAACACAATTTGTTCTTGTTTTTTTTCCTGCCCATCTTCCCACTCCTCCTTCCCACACCCCTGTTGTCTGTACCCTTCTCCCCAGTCCCCTGCACCCAACGCTAACCAATTTGAAAGGTAGGATTTTTAAAATTTGCCTTTTAAAGAGTTGTAAATGTCCAAAAGCATGCCTCACGGTGTTTAGTGTTGAGATGGATCGGATATGGTGGTCAGAACGCATGGATGAGTATGCTCATCCATGAGCTGCGAACGGAAGCCCTGTGTTTTTTGAACACCGTTTGACATTCTTAGCATTAAACACTTACTTGTAAGATTTTGTAACATTTATAAGTCTGTCTTAGGCAGATGTTAGATGTCAAATGTTTGAAGTGCTTAATTATATTTTAAGCTGTCTAAGCCAATATAATTACTCAAGTTTGTAAGTGATATTAAAGGCAAGGAGAACTCACGTGCTAACGGAGCATTAGTCCAACAGCCTAGGAGGGAGGAGTAACATTAAGACACCGGTGAGCACAGAAACACAATGTGCACACTGAACATCACAAAACTGGACCTTAAAACTTACAGCTGATTACAGGCCTGCAGTCTCAGTACCTTGGAGGCTGAGGCAAGAGAATCACAAACTCATGACCATCTCGGGCTACACAGCAACTTCCAGGCAAGACTGAGCTGTGCTGTCAGGTCCTATCTCAGAATAAAATAATAAAATAGAAATTATAACTTTCATAAACTGAAAAGATAATATAGAAGTATCTTCTAACATTACATAACTCTATTACGTAAGAGTTCTCCTCAGACAATAAAATAATTGACAAACACGTAGCAGTTTGCAGGCTAACACAAATGTAGGCTTGGAGATGAGAGAGTAATTCAGTGGTTCAGCACTTGCCATGGGCTGAGCCCTGGGTTTCTTCCCCAACACCAAATGAAAGAAGGAAAAACTATAGAATGGTGCTCCTTATTTAGAGCAGTTAAAGACGCTCTAAGTAGTCAGGCACTGTGGTACATGTGTTACAGTTCCAATTGGAAAGCTATCCAATGGCAGCAAGGAGCCAAGAAATATTACAGAGTCACACAGGTGATTTTGGGGAAAGGGAAAAACCCAGGAAAGTGGACATCTCGGCTCAGGTGAGAGAGAAGCAGCAGAGAACTGAGCAGAAGACAGGGTTTATATAGGGTTCTTGGAGGGCCTTAGGGTGGGGGGAGCTCTCCAAGGTGGTCTGGGACTGGAGAGAGTATGTGGCCTGATCTTGGGGCAAGCTCAGGGATTGGTGGGTTTTTTGATTGGTGGGTTTTTTTTTTCTTTAGGGCGGGACCTGGCTGCTCTCCCACCTGGACTCAAGGGTAGACTAGGAAAGGCTCTTTAGGGGCTCCCACCCAAAGGAGCTCTTTTGTTGTTGCTTTTTTGTTTTCAGAGCTTAGGACCAAACCCAGGCTCTACCACTGAGCTAAATCTCCCCCCACCCCCAGGAAGGGGCTCTTCAGCACAGCTGTGAGAATAGTCTAGGGCTGGAGCCTGGTACCTGGAGGTCTCCAGGGGTGGGTCTTACAAGGGCAATCTCTGTGTTCAATTGGAGTTGGTGTGAATAGCTAACAGTACACACCTATAATCCCAGCACTCAGGAGGCAGAAGCAGGAGGATTGATAATTTGAGTCCAGCCTGGGATACACAGCATTTTTGAGACCTTGTCTCAACAAATATGAAAAAAAAAACCTGCCTGCATTTAGTCAAAAAGTCCAGTCCAGTTGCCCAGTTGCTTCTCGACTTCAGTATGCATGAGAATCACCCACACCAGAGTGAGTAGAAAGACCCTCTCTTCCCAGAAAGACCCTAAAGTATGTACCAGCTGACCCGGAACCATACTTCATAGCCCTAGAAACTGTTAATCTTCACTTGTGTCTGCCTGTTCACATGATCTTGCCCACCATTCCAGTTAATGAGACCTGGAACTGGCCCCCAGCCAGGTCAGAGCCCCCCATTCCCGCCAATGTACACCTCCTACCAGCAACCCGCCCATGCTTCTTCCCATGTCACAGCAGGACTCTTATCTAAGGAAGGCTTAGAGCAATGGTGTTGTTCTGAACTTCCAGTGGTGAGGTTTTGTGTGTGTGTGTGTGTGTGTGTGTGTGTGTGTGTGTGTGTGTCCCTGAACACATGTGTGTGCAACCATGCTCTCAAGTGTAGAGGCAAACTCAAGAGTCTATGCTGACAATTGTCAGCAAGAGAAATAGACGGGAGGTCTGCCTGATTGTACTTCTCTTCTGTATGACTCCTCCAACTAGAATGCAGGCTCTTTTCCTATGAGGCTTTGGTTTTCTTCACAGCCATGTCTCGGGGAACTAGAACAGAACCAGACACTTCCTGTGTGCTCAGAAATGGTTTGTGGGATGCACCAGGCCTGGTGCTTTGAACATTAGGTTGATGCTACAGTTCTGCTGTCAACAGTGATGGGTGCCTTGTGCCTTGTGCCTTGTGGCTGTGTCTCTCTCACAAGATGAGCAACTGTGGCCACAAGCAGGATTGGGGCGGGGAGTCTTCCTTCTCCCTACCACAGGGTACCTAAATGTCACTTCCAACTCTGATCTAGCCATAGGATTCTACAGAGCCCAAACCAGAATGCTCCTCATGCAAGGCCAAGGAAGGACATAAAATCAGAGCAGGGGACACAGCAGTGGGCTGACCAACAAAATCCAGAGGCCCCCAAAGCTACAGGGGAATGTGGTGAGTTGCCAAACCAGAGAACTCAGAAGCAAATATCAAAGCCAGGGAGCACAGCCAGGAATCCCAGACCAGAGGGATGAAGAGAAAGAGCAAGTGGGCAGATCACAGCTGGGAGGGGCCCGGGCCCCCTTTGAGCAGGCATTTGAGGCTTGCTTTAATGTGCCTCCAGAGCCAAACTGGGGTGGGCGAGTCAAGGTTACAGGGGCTATAGTAGGCCTGTACAGAATGGGATTTTCTGGGGCTCTTTGTTTCTTAGAACAACCTGGGGAGACAGCTTGTAGGAGTAGGAGACATATAGCTTGCTGTAAGGCCTGGCTTCCACATTCTAATGAAATCTCACTATTGCCTGCTGTTAGGACAGTGAAAACCTGGGTACCTACCTTCCCCTAGGAGCTGACATGTACCACCACTCCTAGTGATCAGGATTCAGGGCTAGATTTCAAGAAAGGAACTGGGAAGAAGTTAGCAAAGTTGTCACCGAAGAGGAAAGACTTCCAAAAAGTCCCAGGCTGTCCTCTGAGGAGGGAGGGCTGCAAAGAGAAGCAGATCCCTTTGAGACCAAGAAAACATTCACAGGGTCACAAGACACTCAGCAGACTCGGGCTAAGCATCTGATGACTCTTGATTACTTCTAAAACGGGCTTGTGAGCCAGCCAGCTGGCAAACACATTTCCCTCCAATCCTCTTCTGCTGTTCACGTCTCTTTATTCTCCACAGCCTCCTCCTGTGCCTCACACCATCCACTACAACAGCAGAACTGCTTTACACAAGGTGATTGCTGTACAAAAAAAAAAAAAGAGCTTTCTTCATTTTCCAAGTCTTGGGGTTGGAACCTAGGGCCTCACATGTTAGACAGTCTGCCACTGATCTACCCTTTGCCCCCAAACTGTTTCCTTATCATTTTCTAGCTCCAGGCATCTGGGCTCTCCCAGGGCAAGCTCTCCACTTTCACATCCAGCATCAGGCAAACCCTGAACCTTCCTGACCTGCCCGGCTGGCATCCATGAGTGCTGGCCGTGGAACCAGGTCAGTGGGAGGAGGAAGGTTTCAGCTCACTCACCAGGTGTGTTAGCTACTGATTTCTCTGGGTCTCCATTTCTTCACCGTGAAAGATTTTAATGTACTTTAATGCAGCTGCGGACATCAAACAAGAATGTGTATCTGGAAGTGCTTTGTAACTGGAAAGTGTCTCCAAATCAAGAAGAGCCAGGCATGGTGGCATGCTCCTGATACCAGCACTCAGGAAGATGTGGGGGCCAGGCTCTCCTGGGCTACCCAAGACCTTGCTTTAATGAGCTAGCATTACTGTTATGATTACAGCTTCTCGTGCCTTAACTGTATGCCTTCACATTTCTTACTAGATTAGAATTGTTTGGTTTCTAATTTTAAAAAATAACCCAAAATATAAATGATTGAAATAATGCTTTTCTCTATTATGTGGAATCTATCCAGAGCTGTGATAAGACTATGGTATCAAGGATCCAAAATCTTTTTATCTTTTTGCTTTAATCATGGGGTGCTTCCATTCCTAACATTGTCTTAGTCCAAAATAGCTACACAAAATCCAGAGAGATCAGAGACTAAGGATGATTGACACTGAACCTGATGACTTGAGTTTGATCCCCAGAACCCACGTGGATGGAGAGAACCCACTCCCACAAAGTGTCCTCTGGCTTCCACACATCCAATGAGGTGTGTGTATGCACAAACATACATCTAAAAAAAAAAACCAAAACCAGTCATTATAACATTCCAGTCAACTCCTTAGAACAAATAAAGACCACACTCTCTCCCTTGTAGGTCACCCCTGAAAATTCTGCTTCTGCTTACTGGCTTTCACTGGCCAAACTTTGTCAGCATCAATTACCAGGAAGGTTGGAAAAATGTGGTTTTATTCTGAGTGACCATGCATCTATCACAACAGAGGGGTCTAGTCTTGTTATTTGAAAAAGAGACGGGGACTCTATCATGGTCACTTCTCCATCCTCTCTCATCTCCCTGTGAAGAGCAGCAGATGACCTCCCCTGACCCCAGAACCTTCCCTTAACCTCTGAGAGCAAATCACACTCCTGCTTCTCCTCCTCGTTCTTCCCTAGACGCAATATGTCTCAGCACAGGGCTGACCACAGCTCTTCTCAGCCCCAACTCCCAACCCAAATAAGAATCTGCTGTCCTTCCTAAGTCTGGTCCAGGGAGGAAGGTGTCCACTGAAGGGCAGACCCAGTCATTCAGGGAAGGCCTCCCACATCCCTGCTCAGGACCAGGAGCAAAGGGAGAGAGTGCAGCAGGTACAGGTGAGGCTTCTGCATCAGGCTTCTCTGAACCCCACGCTAGCTCAGTTTAGCACAGTAGGGCGGTTGCTCTATGTAGGATGCCCAGTACTGTTGTGGAATGAGTGAGTGCTCCTGACTCTTAAGTATGCTGCAGTGGGACTTCTGGAACCCAAAAGAAACAGACAAAAGCTATGAAGTTGGGAGGGGAAGTACTGAGCAGAATTGGGGGTGGCTATGATCAAGATATATACATGTATAAAATTGTCAAAAATAAAAGTATTTGTAGAGAAATTACTGGTAATAAATGACTAGAAATTGGATTTCTTGATCTTTGGGTGGGAGAACCGGAGCCCCATATTGGGCACAGGACTTAAAGTACACATCCTTTTCAACCTCATCCAACTCCTCCTATGAATATGTCTGCCAGCCTCAGACACCAGTGCTTTCTCATGAAGAACCCCCTGCAAGGATGGAATGAAGCAGAGAGCAGACAGAGTGTCCTGGTGTCCAGGGAGTGTAGCTGCTGGCTGTGACCTACTGCAGTGGCACATGAGCTTAGCAGTCATCCCGTTGTGATTTCTGTTCGTAAGCTGGTCCTGGGCAGCTTACTGAGCAGTAAGCCATTTTACTCCTGTGCCAAGTGCTAAATTTGAGCTCCTGAGATGCTAAGTAAGGGTTCACACCCTGCCTCAAGGCCCTGCCTGAAGCCATTACCCTTTTCTCAGACCCCTCTTCAAATAAAATGATTTCTGGGTCCATTTCTTCCATTAGGTAAGCAGGGCCCTGCTTCTAAAAGCACAGCACTCAGAATCTGAAAAAGGAGCCCCCTGCTGGAGGATCAATGAAGAGATGACCAAAGATTTGCAGAGTCTGGTTAATTTCTAATGTACTTGGTCTTGGATAACACAGGGATACTGACTGGAATGTTGTTTGCCTCCGAGGGCTTTCCAGTGGTAGCTTTAACTGACAGGCACTCTGTAGTGTTTGAGGAATGTTAGCCATATCCTGTACCCTTAGTCAGTAGCACTGTAACGTGTTACAGAGGACATTTAGCACTGGCCTATTGCTGTTCTCATGGTTCTGTGAGCCTTACTCATGTGCGCCTGTGCAGTGTGTGCCTCCCTGGTGTGCTCTTGTTCCTTTGTGAACCTGCTCCAGGACATGCCAGCTGCTGCTATCTGTGATCTATTAACAAGTGTGAATTCTGTCGTTCCTATACAAAGAAATATGCACAAAGGCCTTCATGTTTGTAGCAGCCTTTACTAAAAATGAGTGAGATGACATGGGCTTATATAGCAAAAATGTAACGCTCTAGAAGACGTGCAAGAGCTTTAAAGGAAATAAAAAGTGTGGTCAATTCCACCACTTGGGCTCTGGCCCTATAGGAAGGTCATTCTCCATTCTTAGTGAGTAGACAAAAAACAAAATGCAAAGCTTCTTTGGGACCCAACCTCCTCTTTCACTCAGGGTCTCTTCTTGATTCCTGAGACACCTCTATCCACTTCTTGTCTCTAGAACCCACAATTCTCAACATGAAGGGGTGTCCCCTCATCCTTCCGGCATGGTTCTGCAGGATCTTCACAAACTGATACCAATATTGGGCCTCCGAAGCCCCCTCTGGGTGACCTTGATGACTTCCTGTCCCACTTCCCACAACCAAAAGGTCACCTCTTCCTTCCTCAGTCTAAAGGAAGCTCCATGGACTCTTGTCCGTGCTCCTTGGCATGTTCTCATTGTCTGAAGCGCTTCCGAAGTTAACTATGGCAAAGCAAGTAAACAAATGCATTACCAATCACAGTAAATTAGCTGGCCTCTCAAGGGCCCACTTCTTTAAAATGAACGGCCAGGCTTGCCTGAAGTCCTAGCTTCTTGAAAAGCTGAGGCAAGGTTCACAGAAACCCAGAAGCTTAAGACTAGCATAGGCAAGAAAGTGAGACTCCATCAGTGACACTGTCAGGACCATGGAGGTGCACTATTCTGGACCATGTAATGTGAGTTCTCATGGAGGTGGTACACAGGCAGGCATGAGCAAACTGTGACACAGGAGGAGGTACCTATTAGTGATCTCTTAGAAAGTTAGCCACAGGTAGCTATCAGGAAATAGGAAGGACATTAGTAGTCATGGAAGGCTATGGGCAGTCAGTGAGCCAGGAAGGCTACAGTCAGCTATGTGGGGAGCAGGGAGGAACAGCAGAAACAGCTCTCTGTCCCACTGGCCCAGATGGCACTCCACCAGTAGAGGGGCAGCTAAGTCTGCTTTCTTCCAGGGCAACTCTTTGGACCGTAGGCCTCTAAGTAAGTAAAGCTCTTCAAGGCCCTGAGGTGAGGTTAGAGGGGAAGCTCGTGCTCAACAACACTAGGCCTCAACGTCATGACCAACCTACAGCTTGAGTTCAGGGGAAAGGATTGTGTCTGCAATATTCCTCCAGCCAAGAGGCTTCCTCCGTGCTACTCCAGGAGCCCGTCTGACGCTCGACCCACACTGAGGTAGGGAGAAAAAGGCTGGGGCTCTCTGGGAACTGCAAACACAGACTCCTATCTTCCCAGGCAGGCCCATGCCACTGATCAGAAACTTAGTCCAGGCTCCTCGGATTCATCTGTCCTTGAGAGCAGGTTTCTCTGTGTACTACAGTCATGGGGCCAGCCTGGGGTTCAGCTGGAGCTCATTAAATTGTTTTGTGTGGCAGAGAGTGGGGGAAGGGGTAAGAGTGAGGTCAAGAACATGGATGAGAGGGACTGGGGAGGCCTGTTTGTTTTCCCCAGCTAGGATCAGTCAGACTCCTCCCATCTGCATGTGCTCATCCACAACATGATGGCGCTGTTGCTCATGGGAAGAACACACTTGCCCGGCCTGTGCTAAGCCTGGGGATCACTCCTAGTGCCTCAAAATAAAGAAATAACATCAATAAATATTTCCTATCCCTTAAAAGAAACCTCTTCCAAGTCTTTCATGCTCTGATCTCTCCCATCTGTGGTGGCCAATTGTTGTGGGGACCACCCAACCCTACTGCATAGCTCACCAGCCTGTCTCCTCAGTTGAAGTCAGAGTTACTCTCAACACATATTTATTGGAACTGGAGGATGTGCTCAGCCCTGGAAGGCATTGCTCATTCATGGGGTTGATTAACCTTGTACCTATTTTGCAGACAGGAAACTGAGGTACAGTACAATTAAGGGTGTTGCTCTAAGGCTGTACACTGAGGTAGTACGGTCTGACTCCAGAGTACTGCTCACCTCCACTCTGCAACACCACAACTGCTGCCCTGTTCGTGCCTGCATTCCCACAGAACACCTCTGTGAGAGCTGGACACACACAGCATTCCCAGGTTGGACCTTCCACTTCTGCCCGAGATTACTTGAACCAGTGTGACCCAGCAGCAACAGCACAGGTTAGAGTGGCAGCACAGGGACCCGTGGGTGTGGATCCCCAGTGTCTGATGATGTTCCTGGCTGAGTCCACTGGGCTCTTGTGTACATCCTTCTCAGCTCTGCCAGCTCATCCAGACATTTCAGTTCTTTTGAAACATGCAAGAAACCTTGGGATCATTGGCATCACAGGATCAGATAGTTCACTCCTGGTGGTGTACTTTCTGCTTAGTATTTTAGCCACTTCCAGGTGTTGTCACTCCAGGGCTCCTAAGTCCTTAATAACCATCCTCATTTCTTCCCTGATTCTCTCTTCCTGTCAGCAGATTGTAGATAGGGTGTTGAACTCCAGGATGCTTGGTTAATATTTCAAAGCTGTGTGGAATCTCCAGCAAAGTCTCCTGCAAGCCTCCGTTGTTGATAACCTACAGGGCAGACACAGATGTGATGGTTGAAGCAGGGACAGGGATGCCATGAGTGAAGCTCTCCATCAGACTGGCCCTTGTGTGTTACGGAAGCAGGTTTCTCACCCTGTGAATGGATGTGAGCATAGGCTTTCAGGAAGGGGATCAATGGATTTGATTTGAGTGGTGGCCACTCTCAGTGTAAGCGCTGAATACTAGCACTCAAGCCAGGATACCTGCCCAAAGCTCCTGCTGGTTCTCAAATAAACCAGGGAAGCCCTCGTAGGTTCTTTCCAAGCTTGTTCAGTTCTGCTCCTCTCTTGCTCTTTCCCAGGAAGGACATTAGTTGGCCTGAGGCTGGCTCCAAAGAGACAACCATACAACAGAGTTCTGTCTGTAGCATCTAGGAACGGACTACTTTGGATTCATTCCTTCACCTCTAGCCCAAGTCCAAGTCCATGGGATGTGCCACAATCCAATCACTGTCAAGTAGGAAGAAAAGGCAGGAGGCGGAGGACCTGGGAGTAGAGCCATCCTTTGAAGCTGATGGGCATTAACCAGGCTGTTCTGCTTCATCAGTGACGGGACAGGCAGACACTATTCCAGAAAGGCTTAGAGACTGGGGACTAGTTCAACAGATGTGGTGGGGTAGGTATTGAACATGAAGCTGAGGTGGAGCAGGCCACAGGGGTAAGTGTGCAACTCCCATATGCCTGAAGCTTGGTAGCAATCATAGGGATAGACACACACACAGTTACACGAGAGAAAGAGAGAAGGGGAGGGAGAGAGAGAGAGACAGACAGACACAGACACACAGAGAGACACAGATACACAGGCAGAGAGACAGACAGACACAGACACACAGAGAGACACAGACACACAGGCAGAGAGACAGACAGAGACTCAGAGAAAGAAGGAATATAAATATCAAGGGAACATAAGCCCATGTTCTATTCCATGCAATAGAAAACAAAAACAAACAAACAAAAAAACAAGCCAATTCTATCAAAGCCAGGAATGTGAATAGAGCTTCACTGGCAGAGGGTTTGTCCTGCATGCACGAAGATGAAGGTCTGAATTAGATCCCCAGGTACAACACAAAGCTGAATGTAGTTGCACAGTGCTGTAATCCCAGCATCAGGGAAATAGAGGCAGGAGGCTCGGAAGCTCAAGGTCATCCTCAGGCTACCTAGCAAGTTTGAGACCATGCTGGGCGACATAACCTGTCTCCAAAATAATTAAAAACAAACAAGCAAACAAACAATGATGCAGTTGTTGTTATTGTTGTTGTTGTTGTTGTTCCTGTTTTGTCAACGCTGAACACTGACCCCAGGTCTCACACATGCTGGGCAAGTGTTCTACCAGAGAACTGTATTCTCGGATCCATGCCCAGTTTTCAGCATTTGTGGGGTAAAAGGTGAGAAGGGAACAGACCTCAAACACCCATCCTCATCTGCCTCTACCTCTAGAGAGCTGTGGGACTGAGGGTCTCTCTCCTCTCCCCAGGATTATGGAGACATCTCTACACTGGCCCACACTTTGGTCCTGCCCTGGAAGATGTAAGATATCTGTAAGGAAGACTTGGGAGGACTCCACCTCTGCCTATCCAGGCCTGGAGTAAAATCTGGTTGTTTCCTACTAAATGATAGAAAACAAAATGCCCATATAGGCTTCTGGCACCTGCTTAGATGTTGCACTGTTTAACTTTTCTATTATATGGCTAAATGCCTGAGACTATGTTGGGAAATATCTATTTTTGACTCACGGCTTCAGTCCCTCGTAGTGGAAAAGCCATGGCAGAATGTGTCACCACGTTCCACCCATGGTAGCAGAAGCATAAGTGGGCATCTGGACACAGGACAATGAGTAGGTGCAGACAACCAGGGGCAGAACCTTCAGAGGCCAGGCTCTAGTGTCACAGTGTCACCACCCATGCCCTGCCTTTTAAAGTCTTCTCAACCCTCAAAACAGCAGCACCACGTGACGATAAACATTCAAGAAATGAGTGTGGAGTGGGAACGATGTCAGATTCAAACCAAACTGTTTGACTCCTAGCCAGGAAAGCAGGTGGTCACTCACAATGCAATGCATTTAGTGCAACTCCAAAAGCCTCCACAGGCCTAGTGTGTCCCAACAGTGTTGCTGTGTCTGAAGTCTGTGTCTTTTCTCAGCTATGAGCCCTTCTCAAATGAAAAAGGAATTGACAACATTCTGGTATACAATAGCCCTAAGCAAGCATTCTTATTCCAAAAGAAAGAAATGGAAAATAGCAAAAAATAAAGATAAAGAACATTTAGAATTGACCAAAGCAAGACTCCTGGAACCCAAAAATACAAAGATTAAGTCCTGCAGCTCCATATCCAACCTCTGAGACTCATGGTGGCGTCATGTGGGCTCCAAGAAACTTGAGCAACTCAGGCTTATGGCCCTGCCATTAACAGCATCTATGGCGTCTTAGACCAGCTCCACTCACTGATGCTGCTTTTCTTGGCAGATATCATCCCACATTCTCACATCTCCAACACCCTGGAGTCTCCACTGTAACTCAGGTTTCACCTTCATGGCTTCATGTGCATCCTACTTGTAGTCTGACTGGACTACACGCCACCTGGGCTCACAGGTTCATCTCTGGGATGTTGATGCAAGGCTCCATGATCCAATAACGTTGGAATTCTATGATCCTGGAACACTAGCACCACATGGACAGTGCCAGGTTCTGCTTCCAGCCTGAGAACTAGAGAGGCCCCTCTGTGCCAAATGCCCTATGCAGCTGAGACTAGGAAACACTTCCCTGGGTGACTATGGACCAGGATACCCCTTCAGCTTGCACTCCTTTTAGAGGTGAACCCTTTTCTAATGGACTTGGAAGTTTATATCTCAGAGCTTACTTTCAGAGGGATCGTGACCTCGGGATATCATTCCTATTCAATGCAAAGTGCAAGGCTTCTAATCTCTATAAAAATTACAAGCCTTGGGGCTGGAGAGACGGATGGCTCAGTGGTTAAAAGCACATAGTATCTTACAGAGACCTCGAGTTTGAGTTTAATTCCTAGTACCCGCATCAGGGAGCTCACAACTGCTGGTGACTGCAGCTCCAGGCAATATGACACCCCTCTAACCACACACACACACACACACACACACACACACACACATACACACAAACTCTCTCTCTCTCTCTCTCTCTCTCTCTCTCTCTCAAGATTTTAAAAAGAAAACTTTGAAAACAGGCTCATAGTGAGACAAAAACATTTTTTAAAAAAAGAAAATACAGACTGGGCTGGAGAGATGGCTCAGTGGTTAAGACCACTGACAGCTCTTTCAGAGGTCCTCAGTTCAATTCCCAGCAACCACATGGTGGCTCACAATCATCTGTAATTAATTCTGGTGCCCTCTTCTGGTGTGTCTGAAGAGAGTGACCTTGTACTCACATATATACATGCATATACATACATACACACACACACACACACACACACACACACACACACACATACATACATACATAGATCTTCAAAACAAAACCATACAGCCCTTTTGTCTCCATTTGTCTGCAACTTGAGCTGAATGCACACCTATCCTCACCCATACACATATCTCAAATCTTTTTGTCTCACTCTTTGCTTTTAGTTCTCAGTATAAACCTAGCTAAAAGGCAGCAATGATGGTGCCACCGCCTGAATATTATACTTCCTTGACATTTCCTCTGCCAGGTAAATCTGTCTACTTCTTTTTAAAATTCAGATTTCCTCAAATACCAGCAGAACATAAATATTCTTTACCAAAATGTAACAAACATTCCTTGCACAATTCCCAATAGAATCCTGTCCCCATCTGAAACCCATGAGCACTCTACTGTCTAGGTGTCCTGGCCATTTATACCTTGCCAGAACCGTTAAAATACACTTACAACACACTAAAACTTCTCCAAAACCTTCACATTCCTTCCACAAGTGGGTTCCAAAGGCCTAGAACCGCCTAGTCTGGCTTACACTGAAACAACCTCGCTTCACTGAAAGCAAGTTTTTGTATTGATACTCTGCATTGTGACCTGACAGAACTAAAGACAGGAAAATCTTATGTTGGCTCATTGTTTCAGAGGT
This sequence comes from Grammomys surdaster, assembly GCF_004785775.1. Classification (NCBI taxonomy): domain Eukaryota; kingdom Metazoa; phylum Chordata; class Mammalia; order Rodentia; family Muridae; genus Grammomys; species Grammomys surdaster. The sequence continues at coordinate 3,943,793 of NW_021620828.1, forward strand.
CTCAATGTGGGAAGACATTGGGCACAGGAGAGAAGTGTGTTCCCATCCAGGAAGCAGAGGGTAGCTACATCCAGGGTGAACATAACCTTCAAAGGCTGACTACGCATGCTCTGTCTCTGCCAACCAGGTCCCACTGTTCAGTCTCTGCAGTTCCCAAAGTATTGCCACAAGTTGGAGACAAGCATTCAAAACATGAGCCTAAGGTGAAAGTCAAGATTCAGGCAATAATAGATGCTAACACCTCTAGCCATGTGATCTTCAGCGTTGTCTCTAAGAGACAGTTTCATAATCCAAGACATCAGAACCTTTGCAGAGTCAGCTGATAGTGAAAAAAACAAGAGGACGAAAAAACAGAACAGAGGACTGGCAGACAGCATGCTGGGAAGTTCTCCATGACTCTTCCTCTAGATAGCCTGTCACTCGTCTCTGCTGATGCTCTTCCAGAAAAGGCTCTTAGGTGGCCCCTCACCACAACTCTTGGTACGACTGGGTCAGGTCACCATCTCCCTTTTCAAATCTCTGACTCAGACGCTGGGCTCAGTGTCCTCAGCGCCATCTTTCCTTCCTCTGCTTCATCCCAACTGTTCTAAGCATTCTCTTCCAAACACAGTTCTGAGTGCATCCCTCTAGTCCAAACCTGCCAGTCCCGCCACTCTGCAGAGCTCACTGCCATGCTCCAGACAAGACGCTCTTCCTTCCTTTCCCAGCATCTACTGAGCTGAACAGAATCGTACCCTTCATGTTTCCCTCTCAGCAGCTTCGGTTTATCCGAGAGCCTCAGCGATGCGGGAGGGCCTTTCCCAGGGCCATGCAGCTGAGCAGTGAGTAGTGCCAGGTCCAAGTCTGGGGCCCTCAGTCTAATGCTGCCGCAGAACAGCAGGTGGAGACAGGTGCTGCATGGGACAGTTTCCTGCCTTGACACTCAGCAGTAGGAGTGGCATCTGTGAAGCTGTAGGTCTGCTAACATTTAGGACTCTTCACCCTGTAACCTAGCTCTACATTAACTAAGTCACCATCTGCTAGAATTAGAAGACACACATAGATGCACTACAAAGGGCCAGGGTTTATTTTCCTTTTCTTGGGGAACATGGACTGTTGACTTGCTCTTGCAGACCAGGCTGATCTCAAACTGGTGGCAATCCTCCCACTTTTGCCTCCCCAGTGCTAGAATCCCAAGGATGCTCCGCCATACCTGACAATGCTGACACGTGAAGTGTTTTATGATGACAGGTTCAGATTGGTTCATGTTTATCCCTAGTACTCTTGTTGCCCCTCCCACCAAATAGCTCCTACTTCTACTCTGTCTTTGACATGTATAAATGTATGTACATATGCATTCATGTATATCAAACAGAGGTTCCACATATGACTCTGCCTTATTCGGCTTATCACAGTATGGTAATTCTACCCATCTTCCTGCAAATGACATTCAACAGACAGGGAGACCTTTTCCACCCACAGTACAGCTGGTTTTTGATTACTGCCATGAAGTACAGGGTACACACACACAAAGGCAGACACAGGCCCTGATACCCAGAACTCTCCTGTAAGAACAAAGACAGCAGTAGAACCAGGTTGGGCAGGATTGAGGGCACAGGGCACAGGGCACAAGCAGTTCTGTCACCTTCCAGGGCACACACACAAGCATCATTTCCCTATGCTATGGAGCAGTTTCCCTGGAGTGTGGTCTTCCTGCAGACTGCCAGGGTGGGGTGGCGATGTTAACTGCCTAAGGCACAATGCAAGATTATGCAGCAACAAAAGTGCTGAGAAGGACCTGCATTTACTATTGCAGAGGAACACATGGGCTGGGTGAGGAAAGCAGTTATGGAGCAGAGGAAGTATTTCCTCCAGGAAAAGTACTTCAAGGAGGAAATGGAGTGGGAAGTGGCTCTGTGTCCTGTGCACAGATTAAATGCAGCCACTAGGTGGAAGAGAAAAGCAATTACAACAGCATTTGGGCCAGTGGTCCACCTCTGAAACTAACAGTTCCCTTTACTGTACACCTACCACTCCCTCCCCAGGATGGCTCAGTCTCCCGCCCTGTCTCCATCATGATCCTGAAGGGGAGGACTGCTGAACAATGAGTTCCAGCAGATTTCCATCAACCTTGGCCTGAGTTCTTCATGTGACAAATGAGGCCCAGAGCCAGGGCTTTCTCCTACTTAAGTCTTAGACCAATCCTAGAGGACCAGGTTTGTCAGACTGGCCTGAAAGGAGCTCAAGGATGGTTTGTGCGTTCAGATTCTGCTGTGACTCAGACAGATTCTGCTGTGACACAGAGCAGAACTGTGGACCACATATTTTATCTTTTTTTTTTCAATCATAGTCCTAATTTATCCAATGTTCTTATGGCCTTAACTGGCATACATAACTAAAAATGCTAACAAAAGTTGAGGGTAAAGATAACATGGGAGAAATATTGATCCAATTCAGTGTACAATGATACTTTCAGCAATGTCTTAATTTTTATATTCCTATACTATCTTAGCCCAAACTACAATAAAAGGACCACATCTTTTATAACATGATAGTAGGAAGGCTGGTCATGGCGACTCGCATCTAATCCCAGCACTTAGGAGGATACAGCAGAGACCTGCCATGAGAGCGAGGCTGACTCAGGCTGAGTAGTGAATTACAGGCCAGCAAAACCTTGTTGATGCTGTCTGAGAAGGTAGAGGCTTCAAAGAATGAGCTCAGAGCCTAAGATGGTGCCGATTCATGGACTGTAATCACAGGGCTACAGGCTCTCGCCAGTTCTCCATTACTAATCATCTGGCACAGTAATCCTATGCTCTCGTGGTATTTCTTTTAAATTTTTCAGGCCTTGTTTTGGTATGTAGTTCAGTCTTGGCTCAGACCCCTGTTTCAGCTTCCCAAATAATTGAATTGTGAGTATGAACTTGGTTGTGGTATTTTTTTAACTTTAATTTCATGCTAAGCAATGCAAAGACAGCAAAGATTCTGAAAAACTAACTGTGTAACTATGACAGAAGAAATGCCAGTGGCTGTGGATCTAAAAGACCCCTGTGTGCACCATGACAGGGAGACCACAAAGGCTGCTATACACACACACACACACACACACACACACAGGCAGTATGCCTATCTAGATACTCTGGAGTTACTTGCACAACCCCCTTCATATCAACATGCTTTCATGATCTGACCAGCAGAAGGTTCCTGGGACAAGAACCACAGTCTCCTCAGACCTGAGTGCCTGACATTCCCGGCCTTGAGTGAAGGTTACATGAAGCTGTTGTACCTCTTACCTCTAGGTGGTGCTGTGAGAAGGCCCCTTGATACAGAGGCACCTAACCCTCCCTGAGTTCAGGACCCCATCCATCTCCAGTACACGCTAGACCTTTGGTCATCACCTCCTACCCTGGAACCCGCTTTAAGACATCAGTGTACCCAGCCCCAGCCCAGCACTGTTGGGGGCCGTTGAGCTGAAAGAGGCAAGAGATTTTTTTTCCTACTTAGAAGGAATTTATAATTGAGATAAAAGTAGTCAGTAAGTAGGATGGAGATGGGGATCCCAAACTTGTCCAAGCACCTGATATGGAGCTGAGATGTACAACCTCAGGAAATGGTGATCACTGCCACAGGAGACCTACCACACAGTATGTCCACTGGTCTCGGGAGCCCAATACTGCCTCTCCCTGCAGGTACAGCCCAAGACAGACAGCCCCTTCACTGACCACACTTCTGAATGCCGACCTACTCTGTACTCTATTCGTTCAGATAGGCACCTCACAAACGGCCTGGAACAGGTGTGGGGATCAGGTAACTGAAAACTGAGCTGAGATGGCCACAGCCAGTTGTGGGAATGGACACAGGGGCAGGAGCCCCGGATTCATTGGCATGCAATGCTATGTGCCTGGTATGTGCCTCCTGAGAGAAATGTCAGGCCCAGAAGACATTAGCAGGCTATATGGGGAAAGGACCTAGGGTACGGTCCTGGCTTTGTCCAGTACACAGATGAGTTTTAGTCCCTTCTCCTACCAGGGACAGGACAGATCTCTGATGGGCTCAGATCTCAGAATACTCCTCAGAGTATTAATGACCCCATCCCCTCCTTTGCTGCACCTTGATGCCATTTGTACCAGGGATATGCCACAGCAGGCTGCAGGACACCACTACAGCTCCAACAGAATGAGTAGGAACTCTCAGGAGAGGGAGGTGTCAGCTTGGATTGGAGGATGCCAAAGTGGACCCTTCTCTGTTGTTTGTTTGTTTGTTTCCAGACATGTCTTATTGTATAGCCTTAGGTATCCTAGAACTCTCTCTGTGTAGATAAGGCTAGTCTAGAACTCCTTCTAGGCAGGTTCCCATCAGCTCTGCAGCACCTGACAGGCAGACTGAGCAAACAGGCAGAGGGAGGAAGGCTGGCAACAGTGAGACAGGCAACAGTTTCTTGCCTGGACAGGTTTCCTTCCTAAGTGTGTGTGTCCAAGCCCACAGTAGACAGTGATAGGAGGAGGGAGCAGGCCAGGGGGCAGGAGACTGCCCGTGACTGACCCAATTCTCACTATTGACAAATATTCCCCACTGCATTTTTCTGTCTTTGAGCCCCTCCCACGTGAGGACAGACAGATGATGGCTGTTAAGTGCCCTGTCCTCTGGCCTTCCGTCTCTGACTTCAATTCATTCTCCCTAAGGTGGCAGCACTCAGTAAGCTTGGCTCTTAGCACTCAGAACACAGAACTCAGAAATAGCAGCTAAAACTCACTGTTCCAGGGGCTTGCATCTAGGGTATAAAACGACACAAAGTTAATGCTTTTCACTATAAAAATACCCTTGTTATCAATAGCAACCATGTTAGAAAGATCAGTGAGCTGGGTATAGCTCAAGAGTATATGCAAGGCCCAGCACACATACAGCACACAGACATACAAAACATACACACACACACACACAGTATACGAACACACATACAACAAGAAAAGATTCCCTATATCTCATTGCCAACATTAAGCTCCAGATTTCTAGACCAAGGACCTCTGAGGATCCAGCTCCCCATCTCAGTTTTTCTTTTTCTTTTTTTTTTCTTGGTTTTTCGAGACAGGGTTTCTCTGTATAGCCCTAGCTGTCCTGGAACTCACTCTGTAGACCAGGCTGGCCTTGAACTCAGAAATCTGCCTGCCTCTGCCTCCCAAGTGCTGGGATTAAAGGCGTGCGCCACCACTGCCCGGCCATTTTTTTTTTTCAGTTTTTCTATTATCCCTCTCACACACACCTTTTCCCACAACTTCCCTGTAACCTTCTGTCTTTCCTATTCACACAAGGAAATGGATTTTCTTCACTCTGCCTAACAGATCATGCTAACTACTAAAGTTGAGCCTAACTGCTTTTTTGCTTACAAGCACAGGGTGAAATAAACAAATACAAAGCTGATCCCTGGGTCTCAGTCCCAGCACTAGCCTCTTTTGGAGAGAGCCAACCACAGGGATAGGCATTCCATCACAGGACTGGGCATTCCATCTTGACCAGAAGTCATCAAGAATGTTCCATAAGGCTTTGTGTGAACATGTTCTTGCTGTGACAATAAGGTTTTATATCACTGTGGTGGTTGGAATATTCTTGGTGCAGAGAGTGCCACTATTTGGAAGTGTGGCCTTGTTGGAGTAGGTGTGTCACTCTGGGCATGGTGTTTAAGACTCTCATCCTAGCTGCCTAGAAGCCAGTCTTCTCATAGTAGCCTTCAGATGAAGATATAGAACGCTCAGCTCATCCAGCACCATGCCTGCCTGAATTCTGCCATGCTCCCACCTTGATGATAATGGACTGAATTTCTGAACCTGTAAGCCAGCCCCAATTAAATGTTGTCTTTATAAGAGTTGCCTTGGTCATGATGTCTATTCACAGCAGTAAAACTCTAACTAAGACAATCACTACGTGGCCTGAGAACAAATGAGGGTGAGAACTTTTAAGTAGGAGGCAGAACAGGATCCTATGTTGGGCTGGGATGCACCTGAGTAGTGGAAGAGAGTTTGCTAAGAGGATATAGGTAGACATGGGCCCCATTCCCTGCGCTGTAAAATAAACAAGCAAATAGGAACCGACCAAAAAGGAAGAGAGAGAAAGGTGTAGCACCACACAATAGGTAAGTGCATAAGATAAAAACCAGCCCAAGAGTCAGCAGAAGTGAAGGAGTAGGAAGAAGGGTGTGAAAGGGCCTCCCAGGCCTAGTGTCAGACACAGACAATGGTCCACAGCTGACATTCACTAAGGTGCCTGAAAGACTTCCTGCCCTTACAGGCTATTGGCCTGGCAAACTCTCTATACCCCTTCTGTGTGTTCTAGGCCCTGGAAGGAAGCTGTGAGGGCCCTTCTGTGCCTCCTGGTCTCGAAGGCGTCTTGTGAGCCAGTTCTAGTCACACAACCCTACCCAGCAGTGAGGTGGGGAGAGCAGTGCAGGCCTAGTCATGGATGGGACTGCTCGTGATGGACATGGTGTTTCCTTTCAGGAGGCCTGGCCTGCAGCAGTGATGGACAGGATGCTATACTCCTCCCCTCCACTCAACACTCTTTCTTTCTGCTCAACACTTCAAGATGAACACTGGAGGGCCAGCTAAGGACCAGCATTAGGCAGGGAACCCTAGGCTCAGCTGACATGCTCTGTGTCAGCTCCCCTCCTGATCCCAGCACTCCTTATCCCAGCAAGCCTACCTCCTTTGTCCTGGTTCCTGCTCCTGCCTGGATGCCACAGGCACCACTAGAGCCTCTGGGCTAAGAATGTGTCTCAGTGGAAGAGTGCTAGCTAGCTGGCCTAGCATGGAGGTGCTAGGTTCCACCCCAGTGCAGAGAGAAAGAATACATAGGGGAGAATAACAGGGAGAAAGAAAATTGCCAAAATGAAGATAGCAGTCCAACCTTGACCCCATTCCAGCTCTTGCTTCTCACGAGCAGTGAACTCTTGTGTGTGTCCCTACCCCCATCCCACCTCTGGTTGCCTCAGCTGGGGAAAATGTATGGAGAAGGAGCCCGGGTTGCTTACCCAGTGTTTCATGAAGACCAAAGCATTGAAGAATCTCTGTTCAAATAGTTCCTTGAAGCCACCATTCTCTGGGAGTTTGTCATAGATCTGGTAGATGTCTGGGACTTCCACATAATGACAACTGTAGCTTGGGCACGACAGGCCAATATGCTTCACAGGTGTTTGCGTTACTGTGGACAGAAGAGTAGCTGAACTGAGAGTGATACCCAGAGGGAAGCAGGGTAGACAGACAGCTCTAGCGCCCACCCTGCTTATGACCTGGGACAAATTACTTCACCTTTCTTCACCTTCCCCTAAGGGAAAAAGAAAGATAGGAAAGGTTTGCTTTCACACATGGTTTTCTGAGGAAATGTGTATTTGATTAATAAAGTCCTCAGTTTAAAAACTAAGCTACAGAATGGAAGACGAGCATCCCTCTGTGTGTGCCTGTCCCCTCCACATGCTACTCTGGTCTTTACAGATGATGCTGGTTCCTCAGGATCCTAGTCACTGAAGAGGACAGAGCAGGGCCAGCCTGCTGTACCCTGACAGTGTCCCAGGAGACATCAGACATCAGAAGCTCCTTAGCATTCTGTGGGTAAAAGCTAGAGTAGAGGGAGGGAAAGGGGGAGTAGGAATGGGAGGAGGGGACATCAGAGTAAGAGGAGAAAATAAGGGACATGGGAGGAGCCTGAGGGCTGAGAGAGAGGAGGAAAGCTTGGAGAAATAAGGTAGGACGGGCAAGGGGAGGCTGGAAAGGATCAAGAAAGCAAAAATAAACCCTGAAGAGAAACAGGCAAGAGGCTAAAGGAGGGTAGAAGTCCCAGCCACAAGGTTTGGAGACCTACCCTGTGCAGGTCATGCTGGCACTCCAGGAAGCAACAAAAAATATCCAGGATCCAGAACTTGGAGTCGGCCACACTGTTGGCCTGCCACTGGGGTGCCAGAAGTGCGGAGAAATCCAGAAGCAGACTCACATCCAACACAGGTGAGACAAGCACTTGGAATCTGGAATCCCATCTTTTGAGTACTCAGCTATGTCAGTGAGAGCCCTGACTGCCAGGGCCAAGCCCAAGCTGAGGCACTGGGGAGCAGCCTTTAGTGAGAAGGGTTCATACCATCATTCGATGAGCCCAAACTCAAGGCAGGTGTGTTCTGCAGGGTCTCGGGTCAACTGAACTGCAGGGCAGCCTGAGCAGGAACTAAGGAACTTCTACCCTTGAGGCTCTCCTAGTCTAGGGAGGAAGGCAGGCCACTGAATCAGTTTTCACAACACTGCAGAGTCCCTGGGAACAGTACATTTCCTGGAGGGCTTGGTGTTGCCTAAGATCCATGGAATACTCCCTGCCACACAGGAGGACTGAGCCAATGTTGACCTAGTGGGTCCTCAGTACAACAGAGGAGCTTAGTGTCGTCAGGAATGTGAGGCTTGAAATGTGAGCATGAAGTTCAAAGACACATTCCGGGTGGAGACAAGGAAAGGCTAGCCCAAGCCTGAAACTAGCAAGGGTCAGTGCCTGGGACCTAGCTTAGTGAGTCTGGAAAGGTCAGAGAAGGGCTGATGTGGGCTGCTGGCAGGAAGCAAGAGTACAGAGCCAGCCAAGGGTGCAGACCTAACACGACAGATGCTATCCTTATGTCAAGGACTGAAGCAGGGCTGGGAATTGGCCAGCATTGTTTTGTTGACGTTATTAACTTGTAGTATCAGCGATGGAACCCAAGGCCTTGACAAGCACTCCAGGCAAGCTTCCTGTCACTGGGCCATCCCCAGGCTAGTTTTGCATTTTTGTGCAATTCTAATTACATCTGAGCAATTCTGCTCTAGCTTGGGATACTACAGACTGGATTTGGCAATTTTTCAAGAGTGAAGCCAGACCATGAAGTAAAGAGGAAATGAAAAGGCATATCCTCAACACGGGGTGCCAGCAGCCTGTGAGGCAGAACTGTAAATTACCCAGGGTTTTCCTTCTGGGATGCTGGTTGCCTCTAGCACTCTGGGCAGAAGCAGTGGACTCAGCACAGGGTAAACAAAAGGAAGAGGAGACCAAGCAAGAACAGTCCAGGAGAGAAGACAGCCATGGTGAACACACCAGCCTGTATTTAGGACATCCATCGAATCTTTTCCTTCCTTCCTTTAGCCCCATGGCACCCAGGAATGGGTGCATAGTGTAAGAACAGACAAGGATATGCAGATACATTATCCGAGTACAAACAGAAATGGCAGTGAAGAACACCCCTGATAGACAGAGGTCTGCAGAACCCTGGCTGGGAAAACACTGGGCATCTAACCTGGGTATGATCCAGGTGAGTGGTCCAGGAGGAGCACTCTAGCCACAGCCCAGAGGCAGAGCAGGGAGCACTGTGGACAGGACCAGGGAGCACAGTAAGCTGAGTCTCAGGAGTCCAGAAGATCTCCTGCAGAGCTCAGAGATGACTACAGAAGGAACCACAGGGCCTGGAAGCATCTTAAGGCTGGAAATAGCGTAATCAGAGAGATGCTTTGAGAGTCACAGGGAGCCAGTGAGGAGGTGACTGCAGCAATCCAGGCAAGAATTAGGTGGATCTGAGTGCAGACTGCATCAGCGTGGACAGAGGGAAGAGAACAGAAAAGACGACAGACATGAGGACTGGACCCAACTCAGAGATGCTCCACATGTGGGTGAAGGAAGCAGTGAGCGGGCACCAGGGGTGCCAGGAAAGCCTGAGGGGCCACCACCAGAATGGAACAGCTGGTCACTCTCCAAAGAAGGCTGAAACCCCTGGCCTGTACTGCAGTGTGGAAAGGGCTGAGGAAACCTCCTGAGAGAAGATTGGAGCCAGGCCCACTGAGTGTGTCCATGGGTGTATGCAATGTACTGCAAGGTCTCCTTCATGTCCCTGTTGTGATCACCTGCAGGTGGAACAGAGGTAAATGAATATCAATGTTGTCCAACTATGTTCTGAAACCTGGTGCTTATATCGACTAGCCTGTGAACTTAGCATGTGGCCTTTCAATCTGGTTCAGATTTATTGCAAGATATTCTTCATGGAAGCAATGGTTTGAATCCTGAGAGATACGGGTTGGGAGAAAGATGGCAAGATCCCGGGAGTAAGATTGAGTGCTTCATGCCTTGGCTTCTACAACCGTAGTCCCTAGCCCAGTGTGCAACCTTTCCCTACACATGTACTGGTTCCCCTGAAGCTTCAATAAATATTGGCCATGTGAACCATACAGGGATCTCCAGCCTTCCCTGCTCTTACCCTACATCCTTTCCTCAGCCCAGGTAACTCTCAATAACTCTGCTCTCTGGTATCTACATTCCTAACCTGTATAGAAGTGACCTTTGAGCCTCTCTGACATTTCCAGCTGCCACTAGATCCCCAACCAGAGGCCCTCAGCCCCAAGAGGACACGGATTAAGGAATCACCTTTCCCCATTCCCATAGGTTCTCCAAGATGGCCTTGGTATGGTCATCTCCCAACTTATTAGAAACAGGTACAGGCCTGATGTGGCCACTAGCTACTGATGAAGAAAATGAAAACATTTGTTGAAAACAGGAGGAATATCCTGTAATCAAGAAAAACCCTGCCAAAACAGATGAGGTATAGAAGCGAGAGAAAGGTCTTTCAGAATTGTCAAGGGGCCATTTCTGCTGATTCCTGTCTGCTCTAATGGGACAGCTATATAGAACCCAACACTATCCTTAGAGGAAGATGGCACCTTTCCCATTCTGATGTTTTTGCTGTGGCCAAAATAAAATACCACAACAACTTTGAAAAAAAAAGTACAATTGGCTGATAGGCAGGCAGCAAGCTCTATGGATAAAGTAGGAGACACAGCATCCTTGGCAGGGGGGGGGTGTGTGTAGAATATGTACACGGCAGGCCACTTTTAATTCTCCAAAATAGAAAGACAAATGGCTTTAACAACCTTCCTAATGTCTTACCCTACAGTTCTGCTGCCCTGGGAAATTCCTAATAATCTTGGTTTATATTATTTACAATCTTAACTTGTCTAGACAGAGAAAAATCACCAAAATGGTATTCACCTTTAAATATTCACCAAGCATCTCAGAAGTGGGTTAACTTCCAAACTGTAATGGGAATGAATTCAGACACAGGAAATGATGTGATCATCATGGCCTTACCAATGCTAGGGAAGCAGAACTGGAGTCTGGAGCCTTAGACTACTCTACCATCCGGACACTTAGCACTACTAGGGGTGACCAGTTTTGAAGAAGATAACCAGTTATGGAGCAATCCTGGAAATTGAAGCATCATATTCACCCACTTCAATCAACTATCCTATGGAATCTAAACAAGCCATTTCAAGACACTGCACTCCTGCCATGAGAATCAAAAGACTCTGTAACCCATCTCAACTCTCAGGAGTCCTTCCTCATGGAACAGCTGCCCAAGAGATACAGTGCCAGTTCATCCTGAAGCTCACCCATCTGATGACAGCCCATCACCAGAGAAATGCAGGTCAGAAGAGTGTTAAAGACACCTGCTGTCAACTGGGCCTCTGGGTGGACACCTGGCACTCACCTGCACAACTTGCCCACACAGCCTTCCCCTATGCTGAGTCATAAATCTGTGAGAAGGACATCTGACCAAACCTAATTGGGATATGTTTGGATGTCTGAATTTTCAAAAAGTCCCATCACAAAAGGCATCTTCAGGCTGTTAGCCAATGTGAATTCCTGTAGAGAGCTAAAGGATAAACTAAAGAGTCCAAGTGCACCAAGACTGTGAACCTGAAAACTATTCTAGGAAGAATAGCTTCATCAAGACAGTGTGATACGGAGGTTGACATGATTGAAAGTAGTGCAATCAAAAGAATGTTAGACCAGTTTCTCAAAACTAATGTTAAATTCTGAGATACCTGTCAGGAGGATTTCCCAAGACTGAACAACATTCTTTATCCAATCAGATGACTATGTCTAAACTTAGCAGTATGTACCTCCAAGCGTTCTTTGGCATCCTACTTTCTCCAACTCTGAATTATAAAATGAATTCACAAAATACGGTTTTGCTGATTGTATAATTTCTGACCAAAAGTCACTGTACATTATTTGTAAAAGAAATAACTTAATTTGTGGGAAAGGGTTCAGTTAACTGTGACCCTAGAAAAAGTGCCTCACATATGTCTTGCTTCCAAATGAATGAGTCCCGTAGGGTAGGTTGGACAGTGAAGCAAACACTGGTCTTGATGCCCCGTGCATTGGCTAGGTAAAGAAACCAAGCCATGGTGCGAGAAGCATGTTCACTGCCTTAACCCTCATGGACTATAATGTCAATCAGCCTATGTGGAAGGCCTTTTAACCCTGAGCAATACTGACCCCAATCATCCTAAAGATGCAGACATTCAAATGAGACAGCCTCCTGAGTCCAGGCCAGTGTATGTGTCTCTAACATTAAGAGAAGTGTCAATGGAGGACCATCTCAGGGCTTCATCTGGCTGGTGCATAGTCAGCTACTGGTACCAAGCTACAGCAACAGCTCCAAAAGAGCTGCAGCAACATCAGTGCTTCTCGGAGCCCAGCACCAGCTGTATAGATATAACGCTTTCCTATCTCTGGGCTTTTTACCACAATAGGCTATAGAAGCAATGTAGTGTCCTCCCAAGACAAGGAGACTATCTGAAATAGAGCCAGCACTTATACCAGCAAGGAAAATGTCACTAATGAAGCAGTGAGGAGAACGGTCTCTCTATGAATAAAAGACATCAGTTAGTAGAATGTTTGTTGAGCATGCACAAACCCATAAACCAGGCATGCTGGTGTACACTTGCAATTCTGTCACTCAGGAGGCAGTGGCCACAGGATGACAAGTCCTTCGACAGCCTGGGATAAAACATAAGATAGGAGAAAGAACAAGTGTAGTCAGACCAGAAAACAGAGTATGTTCTCTAAAAAGGACCTTCACCTTCCAATGCTTCCGGGCTTCCAACCCTGGCAAGAAAGATGCAGACATATCACTAAGGGCAGCCAAAGGACCTGAAGCTGGGTAGAGTACCCAAGGACATAGTTTTTATCCTATCAGAACCCAGAGAAACTATCCAGTTCTGTATTCAGCTAAATAGGAAGAAGAGCCAAGCCTTTCATTAAATTCCACAAGGGAGAAGAAAGCAGAGGGTAGTATCCTTGTAATGTCCCACCTTGAAGAAGAGCCTCTTCAGGCTCTGCAACTGTGGATTTTCTGGCCAGTCCAGATTCAGGGCCTACAATGGCGAGGGATCATGTGAACAGGCACTTACCAAAAGATATTTAAGCAGAAGATAAATCTGTGGTCCACAAGAAAACAGAACTAGGCTAATAATAACACAAAGAAAATAATTACTACGATCCCTTTCATAAGATAGCTGATTGTTAATACCTAGGACAAACCCTTCTCTTATTGAGATTATGTGACAATATTTTCATGCTAAAACTCCCAGCCTGTAACATTTGGAAGGCTTTTCCTAATAAAGCCTTGCCAACACCCAGGCTAGAGAAAGGATCTTCTACAGATGTACGCTGCCTATGTCAACGCTCTGTGACACTAGTATCTGGAGAAGACGTGGACATCAAATGAGGAACTGGGCTGAGTGAGAACAGACAGTACAGAGAAAGCATCTGTGTGCCATTGAACACTTCTCTAGTAAGTAGGCAAGGCCAAAGCATTAAGAAGAAAAGAAGTATAGTCATAAAGACAATCATGTAAAACCTCTCTTGGGTTGCCGACAGTAGCCATTTCTGTGGCATCTGCTAGTCACAAGGCTACATGGTAGTTCTAAGGAATTAGTTTGTTGATATAGTCAGAGTAGAGAAAACTAGAGTGATCCAGGAGCCTCTGACACCAGGACATCATGCTATTCTATTTCTTCCTTGTTTTGTTTTTGTTGGGGGGGGGGTGTTTGTTTGTTTGTTTGTTTTTTGAGACAGTCTCACTTGTAGCCCAAGCTGGCCTCAGACTCTCAGAAGTTCTCCTGCCTCAGTTTCCCAAGTGCAGGTATGAGACATTGTACACAGCTTGACAGCACAGTTTTTAAAGCACTTCTTTGGCTGATTTGTTTTCCTGTAGTGCTGAATTGATTTGCAAAGGCACCAGGAAACAGCTGTAGGAGAAAGAAGGAAATCTTTGAGAGGGTCTTCCCAAAGGTATCTGTGCTAAGGACAAGCTCCAGAAATGCCTTTTCCTATTTTCAACATGGCCTCTACACAGCATTAGCTTTCTTAGTGGAGAGAAAAGGGCAGCTGTGTGGATATTGGAGAAACAATGATTTATGGGTGATGTGCTCCCTGAGGTCTAGGAGGCATGGGTGTGTCAACAGCAATGGGTGTGTATGAATAGCAATATTTATACATGAGAAGGGACTTTGGGGCACTAAAGTCAGAGAAAAATGTTGTTCATAGGGACCCCAAAATAAAAGTGTTTATCTAGTGTTACGGAAGCTAGGTGAAGGTTTTCACTAAGTTCAAGACAGTGGCCATTTCAGTGGTATCTCATTTCTCCAAGTGGAATCTCCATATCCTCGAGAATGGATTCAAAATTGGACTTTTCATGGTGCTACATCTGGATATCTCTAGCTATACACAATAACTTGGGCTTAGTGAAAATTTTTATGTAACTTTTTTTGTTGATAGAAAGGCTTTTTCTACTGTCCCAACTGGTGATATTTTCTTTTATTTAATGATTTGAATTTCTTTTTAATTGTGTATGTATGTGTACATATGTGTGTGTGTGTTTGGGTATATGTACATGTACACTACACTTTTGCCTGCCTGGTGCCCTCAGAGGCCAGAAGACAGCATCTGAGCCTTTGATACTGGAGGTACAGAACAGTTGTGAGCCACCATGTGGCTGGGAATCAAACCTGGGTCCTCTCCCAAAGCAAATGTTCTTAACTCCTGTACCATCTCTCCAGCTCCCATTTGTTTTGCCTATTTCAGGCAAAAATCAGAATTTCTCTCTCATTTATACAAATACTATTACCAGCCTGTGATCAGAGAATATGGCCTCTCCCTGCTGAGGTGCTTCTCTGCAGCCCTACTTCTGAGTAATCCTTTCTCTTCCTTTTCAGGGTGTTCAGTTGAGGTATCAGTTCAGAGGGTGGCAGGTTAGATACATGGGACACAACACTCAACAAAACGCCTGCCAGGACATCTCCAATAGGCACTGGCTTGGGAATTTTGATTTTCAAAAGCTTTGCCATCTTTTCCAAGGTGACATGAGGTTTATAAATCTTTTAGAGTCAGTGAAGTTTGTCACCTTTTGGTCACACACGTTCATCCCTCATCTAGTACTAAAATATCAGAAATTATGAATGAGGGATAGAACTTAATTAGATGTAAATATTCTTCATTAGATATATTCACCTGTTAAGACGTCCCTTAGAAGACTGGGTGATCTCTAATTTATCATCAAATAGACTTTTCTCCCCAATACTAGCTTATCCCAAATTGTTTTTTATTAGTCCCCAGATAACTTCCATATCAGATGTTCTTCCTGTCTCCTGAGGTACACAGGTACGGATCTATTTGCCTTGGTCATTATAATTAACTTATAGAATTCTGGGTCTGGAGATTTCTTTTGTTACACTGGCTCTGTCAATCAGCTATGATAAAGTAGACTTCATTTTATGACCAACCATGCCCACAAAGATTTTTAGGTGTTCATATGCATCTTTTGTGGTGTAATGAAATCAATAAGGACTCCTTTTGTCCTCAGAATATACTGCTTTCTGGGATAAGGTATTAAATATCTATGGGTAGATATTAATAAATATCTAAATGTCATCCTTGAAGAAATTACTTTTCTACTTACAAGAACTTTCTAGCCTTTTCTTTTTCTTACTGGCTGGTAGAAAATTCATCCAGCCAATTTGAACCATACAAGAAAATACTGGCTAATTTTTTAAACAATCATCTGTCCTCTCTATTGCTGTCACTCACTCTGGTTCCTTGGTAGCCTTGAGAACAGCCTTCTGCAATTCCCATGAAACCCAGGAGTCTAGCCACCCCTGTGCAGGGCAGACAGAACACAGCTTAAACTCGTTCAGAGCTTTTCCTGTTAGACTCTCTTGTGATGCCGGGCAATGACAGCAGGATTCAACTCTCTCAGCCATGCACTCAGAAAGGGAAACACCAGGAACTGTTCAGCACACTGTATTGGCACACTGTAAAGCTTAGGGCCTTGGGTATTAACTGTGTGGTTTGTTTGTGGGTTGGTCTGTTTGAGGCAGGGTTTCGTTATGATGCGTTGAGATCGTCCTTCCTCTGCCTCCTAAGTGCTGGAGTTACAAACATGGACACCACATCCATCTTATCTGCCTTTTAGATTAAGATACTTTCCATTTAAAATGAGCCTACCAAGCTGTTATCCCCAGAAATGGAGGAGCTCTGTCATTGCTGACATGGTTACTTAAGGAGAGGGGATGCTAGCCACATATGCGTATCCATAATCACAGTACTTGAGAGGATAGAGGCACGAGAATCTAGAATTTGAAACTATTCTTCCTATAGGCCAGGCTAGCTTAAATTTACTGTGTAGCTCAGGCTAGTATCAACCTCCTGACAAATCTTTCTGCATCAGGCTCCAACTGCTGGAATTACACATGAGCTGGTATCTGCGATCATTTGTTTATTTTATTGCTACACTGATCATCAAGCCTGGGACTTTGAGCATGCTATGCAAACACTCTACTACTGAGCTAGATCTTCAGGCCATGGCAGGTGTTTCATAAAAACATAATACTAGACAGAACGTATACCTGTACCCAGCTTCTTGAAACACTGAAGGAGGAAGATTACTTGATCTCTAGAGCTTAATTAAGGATGGCCTAGGAAACATAATATGACCCTGTCTCAAAGTAAACACACTAACATACAGGGAAGGGGGTGGAGTGAGGGAGGGAAGGAGATACTTGGGGGTTACAATTGGAAGCCAAAGACCAAGGATTTCCAGCTAATCATCAGAGCCAGGAAGAGGCACAGGAAGCCCTAATAAAGGTTTTAGATATTCCTATTGCAAACCCAGTACAGTTTTAGCATACTTCTTTCAACATCCTAAGAATTTTCTGAGAGAATGGATGCTGGATGTTGAATTTAGGGCTTTGTGGATGTTAAGTATGTATGTGTTCCACCACTGTGCTGCATACATCCTCAGGCCCAGTACGTGAGATAATAAATTTCCAGACTGTGGCACTTGGATGTGGAAGCCCTAAAAACCCACTGCAACTGATTTTAAGTCCCACTCTTTGGTTCATGTTCCCATTTGACTCCAATGTACCTAGGTTGGATTTCTTCTCATGTATGCTGCTTAGTATTCTTAGTGATTTCAGACCTATAAATCTAATTTTCAATAGTTTGGAGAAAGAACTCTGCTTCTTTAAAAATCAAACTCATGTCAATTCTCAAACTCCCTTCTGGGGTTCTAGTGGAATTTAAAATTGGAAACTCCATTTTAAATATCTCCTTCCCTCTTTCATATCCATTTCACTCCCTTCTCTCCACATTGACTCTAAACCCTTTCTTCAGTTGAGTCTTCTATTTCACTTGCTAAGTAGAGACGTCTCAATAAATGTATCTTTGAGGCTTACAATTTAATAAAGCTTAAGAAAGTCTGGTAGAAGTTAATAGTTTCCTTCTCAGAAGCAAATACTTATTTCACTAGTAGACTTTTTTCGGTTTGAAGACTTGGTCTCACTATAGAGTGGGCTGGATTCAAATGAGTGATTCTTGTGCCTCATACAAGAGTGTGCCACCACACAGAGCTAACCTTTCTTCATTTTAACTGGGTAAGTGACAGTCTAGAATAAAGGCTGTCTTTCTAATCTGTCCTCAGACAAGGAGTGACCACATATTAAAGTTTACAAATTATATTTGTGTGTGTGTGTGTGTGTGTATATATATACGTGCATTGTGGAAGTCAGAAGATAACTTGAAGAAATCCATTCTCAGCTTTGATCTATGGGTTCTGGGGATCAACTGAGATCATTAGACCTGGTGACAAGAAGCTTTATGGGCTAAGCCATCTTGATGGTCCATGTACAAAGTTTTTACCATACACACATATATCAGAGGAGTAAGTTTCTGAAAGGTACTGACCCTGCCTTCTCCTTCGTTTCCTTTATACTTCTCTACTCCATGGGATACCCACATAACTTACTCACACAGCTTCCTTAGTTAGTAAGGTGAGTATGTAGGACATGTAACACACTTAGTCAGAGGTCTCCCATGAGTTCCTGGGGCTTGGGACAGGAGCTCATCGGCAGAGTGCTTGTCTACAAAGCATAGGGTCCTGGGTTTGGTTCCTGGCAGGGAGTGGAGAAACCACCTACATTTTTGTGACTTGATCTCATGTGTGCTTGCTTTCCTCTATAAGAAAAATCATACTCTAGTGATAACTGCTATTTAATTCTGGATCTCTGCATGGAAGATAAACAGAACTAATTTAAATTTGACTTGTATCTAGAATGCAGCTAAGGTACCAAGTCCTCATTCCTGCCAGCTTCCGATTTCTAATTAGTGAAAAGAAACAACCGAACAAGCTGTTTATATACCACTGAATTTGTAAGCGCAATCCTCAGGAGCTAATCACTAATGGTTTTTAATTTTCTTTACTCTGATTTTCAGTTTACCAGTGGTGAATAATGTTATTACAATACTCATGTACCCATTTGTCTATGTGCTTTGTGTAAATGGTGCTTTGTCTGCATGAACACTGTACATCTGCACCCCAGAAGACAGCGTCAGACGGTTGTCAGCTGCCATGTAAGTCTGGGAATTGAGCTCAGGTCCTTTGGAAGAGCAGTGAGAGTCCTCAACCTCTGAGCCATGTCACCACTCCATACCAGTTTCTTTAAATCTTTTTCTTTTTGGTGCTGGAGCTTGAACCCATGGCCTCATGTGTGCTAGGCAAGTGCTCTCTCACTGAGATATCCCCCTAAAATAATCCATGTACCAAATTTGGAGTGGACATATGTTTTTATTCCTTGTTATACACCTAGGAGTAGAATTTCTATGTCACATGGTAACTAAATTTTCAAAGAACTATTCCATAGTTTTAAAAGGGGGCTTTCTTTGTAATACCATTTGTAAAATCATTTTGCATTTCCAGTAGCAGTATATGAGTGACCCCAACCCCCCTCCTTCTCAAAACGTTCTCTATCAGACATCTTCATAAGTTTGATTGGGGTATCTTAGTAAAATTGTGATGTGAATATTCTTAATGACTATGCAGTCAACTTTCCTTGTTCTTACTGCTGTTTGTATATCATTAAAGAAATATCTCTTCAACTCCTTCCCCTCATCCCTTCCTCTCTCTCTGCTCAAGCGTTCTACTAGAGCTATACCCTCAGTCGTCATTTTCCATTTTAAAATTTGAGACAGAGTCTCACTAAGTTGCTGAGGTAGGCCTTGAACTTGTGACCCTCCTGCCTCAACCTCCCCTGTAGCTAGAATTACAGACTTTAGCCACTTGCCTGGCATCATTTCTGGTTTTAAAACAGGGTTGTCTTTTTTTGTTGAGTTTACAGTTATTAATATATTCAAGGCAGAGTGTAAGAGGCAGACTTTGTAAATTGTTTTCCCAATCTGTATTGTCTTTTTAAACATCATTTTAAGATTTGAAATGTATGAATATTTTGCCAACATGTATCTATGTGCATTTTACAGGTGTGGTTGGTGCCCATGGAGGACCGAAAAGAGGATCAGATCCCCTTCGACTACAGCTACAAACGGTTTAAACTACCATCTCTCCAGTCATCAGTATTGTCTTTCTATTTGCTTTTTCAGATAGTCCCAGTGTGTAACTCAGGCTATTTCCAAACCTGAGATCTTCTTGCCCTTTGCCCTGGCCTCTTGAGTTCTGGGATTACAGGAAAATACCATGCACCTGGGCCATTTTGCTTTCTTGACAATGTCTATTTTAGTCTGTGAGGGCAACCATAGCAATTATATGATCTCACTGGGAAGTGTAAAAAAAAATTTTTTTGTTTATTTATTTTTTTGAAACAAGGTTTCAGGTAGCCCAGCCTGGCCTCAAACTCACTATATATATATAACCAAGAATGGCCTTGAACGTATAATTTTCTTATTATATCTCCCAAATGCTGGGATTACAGATATGTACCACTATACCAGGCTAACATAAGTTTTAAAGGAACCTAATTCAATCCATAACACTCTGCTCTCCAGACTTCTGAGTTCTCATATATATTTTTTGACAGCCCTCAAATTCTTAACCTATGTCACTGCCAAACTCTAAATCTAATGTCTTCCCAAAATATAGGTAGAAGGTACAAAGTCACAATCCTGTAATTCCAGCATGTGGGATTCTTGGAGAAGGAGAATTAATTACTTGTGCCTTGGAGTTAGAGACAGGTACAGGCAATAAATATATTGAGACAGGCCCTGGAAGATCTGGAAGTAATAGAAGGTAAATCTACAAAAACCTCCAAAGAAAACAAAAATTAGAAAACCAAAAAGATTAAAGGGTCCTAATCTTGAAAATCTGAAATTCTCTAAAACTTCTCAAATACTATGATGCAGCAAATGAAAACTTTCAGATACAATGAGCCTCTTTTGCATAAATTAAAAATATTTTAACTACCTTTAGTCTATGATTTCTTTATGTGATAAACCTTTCTTCAAGGGGGAGAGGGGGGAATGTCCTTTAAGATTTACTTGTAAGTTACTATTCTATTAGTCTTTAAGGCACAGATGAGAAATGTCTTGAAAATAATCCAGGGGCTGGAGAGATGACTCAAGAGCACTGGCTGTTCTTCCAGAGGGCCCGGGTTCAATTCCCAGCACCCACACGGCAGCTCATAACTGTCTGTAACTCCTGTTCCAAGGGTTCATGCAGACATATATAAGTCAAAACACCAATATACACAAAATTAAAATTTAAAAAAAAAGAAAAAAGAATGAGTTTTCGTGGGTCAGTTACCTGGACCCCCAAGAAATGAAATCTTTTAATAGGCTGTCCTGGCAGGCGGCTAGTCACTTTGTTGGGCTGCACACCCTCTAAGGATTAAGTAGTTGTGTTGTAGTTCAAGTGCATGCTGGAAAGGAAGTGAGGAAAGAACCTGGCCGGGATGAAAGGAAATTGGTGAGTGAATGAAAAAATAATACAGATAGGAAAATGTTAGGATTTATAAGGGAAGTCGTAACTTTTGTCATCTCAAAGGGGTTTTAAGTCATCTTACTAAACCCTTGGAGACGGGGACTAAATAGAATCCACACCACTCTTAGTTTGGGGGAGCTGCTGTTCAGCTCTTTGCATGGTCCTGACAAAAGAAAGCCTACTGAGGTTCAGCACAAAACTGGGTTGTCTAAAAGGCTGCAGCCTTGTGGCTTTGCCTTGGTGCTTGCTGCACTTGGCAAGTTGCTGGCACTACCTGTGGACATGCGCCCCCGCCCAGGCCCCAGCCCCTGGCACAAGAAAAGTCATGTCCAGTGTGCCTCGTGGACAACTCAGTGGCCCAGAGGACTACGTTCTAAGGCCACAAGCCAACGGGCCCTAGACAAACGGTACCTAAGGCCACGTTAGCGAGAATCCCAGATCGATCCTTCAGGAGGCGACGGTTAACGGTCGCCGGAGGGGAGGAGCGACTCTAAGGGCTGGGAAAGGGGTTCCGCTCCGTGCCTCTCCTCTCGCAGTGCCTTCCTGAGGCTGAGAGACTCCGCTGCCATTCCGCCTGCTCCTGCAACCTCTCCAGGGCCGCCCTGGGCTCCTCTCCCCTGGACTACGGGCTCCGTGTGTTGAGGGGTCGCATTGCGAGTGGACGCTCCGAAATGCGACTCTGCTTCTGTGTCGGGTTATCACTGTTTCCCGGAGCCACCGGCTTCCCATCCCTAACCTGTGAAGTACACTGCCGATCGTCTGCAACCGTGGGACAGCCGGACAGACCGGTGAGCGTTGGGAGAGGAGCTCCCCTACGTGGGAGGCGGGGCCTCGGTGTGAAGCCATTTAGGCTGAGGGCGGAGCTTAGGGGGAAGGAAGGCAGAGCCCAGAGATGGAGAAACAGACGGAGGGCGGGGCTTAGCCTGAACGAGGCGGAGCCCGGAGAGAAGAAACCGAAAGGAGGGAGGATCTTAGACACGAGGAAGGCGGAGCAGGTCTGTAGTAATTAGGCTGAGGGCGGAGCTTGGGAGCCCAGAAAGCCCAGTCCAGATTTAGAGCAATTAGGATGATGGCAGGGCTTGGAGCACGAGTGGCAGAGTGTGGAGCAACAGGATGAGGGCGGAACTTAGGTGCGCAGAAGGCGGAGTCCGGGCGAAGAGCCACCGTCTGAGGGCGGAGCTTGTTACTCTGGTGTGGTGCAATATCCTGAAGGGATAAACTTTAAAAAACGTGCGGGAGGCGGAGCCCGGTGTTCAGTCGTCAGCTTGGGGCGGGGCTTAGAACTGCCAGATTAGTGCTCCCTGCCTGAGGCCAGTGCCCAAGCGTTTGTCTTTTTGCCAAGGCCAGTCGCTCTTACCGAAGGCTGGGGAGGGCGGAGCTGTAGGTGCTGCTTTCCGACGCCTCCCCGCAGGCGTTGATTAAAGGAATGGATACCTCCTCAAGTGCACCACATTTCCACCCACCTAGCCGAGCTCGGGAAACTCGCAGGGGCTCAGGGGGTCAGAGTTGAGGTTCCCCCAGTGGGATTTGGAAGGTGCGAACCCTAGTGTGGGAGGCGGATGGAGAGTTGGTTAAGAGCCCTTGTTCTTGCAAAGACCCTGGGTTTTCTTCTCAGCACCCACATGGAGTCTCAGCTAGGGTGGGGGGAATGGAAGGCATGATGCGACGTTGCAGCGAGGTAGTGGCAAAGCAGAGAGATATGGGAGCCCTGACGTTTGTGGTGAGGCTAGGACGGTTCTGATGGGAAATCTTGAAAATGATCTTTATTTTCAAAGTGGTGTGATAGAAGATAGAAAGGTCGTATTTCAAAAGAGCGATGGGCTGTGAATGTTGCCCTCAAACAGCTGGAGAACCTATGGCACCAAATCTTACAGGGGTTTGGTTCTGTTCCTTTTTAGGCAATATACCTACCAAATTAGAAAGCAAAAGAGGAGAAAGTGGGGCTGGCAAGATAGTCTGGTAAAGGCGCCTGCAACCAAGCCTCTTCTGAGTACGGTCTCAGAATCCATGTAGTGGAAGTAAAGGACTGTCTCCAATAAGCTGTCCTCTGTCTCCACCTTAGAGCCATGGCTCGTGTACACAAACACACACACACACACACACGCACCCAAGCAAGCAAGCGCGCACGAAGGGGTACATGTAACAAACGAATAAGAGTGAGTTTTTAAGTTTAAGAAACAAAACAAAAAGCTGTCCTCACTTTCCTGAGTGCAATCAGTATTTCTAGGTCTACCAGCAGAAGCTTGTGCAATAATAAGACTTTAGGCTATTTTAATTGTGGTAATATAAGAAATGATAATCTGGAGGTGGAGAGATGGCTCAGCAGTTAAGAAGAATGGTTGCTCTTCCAAAGGATCCAATTTAAATTCCCAGAACCCACAGGACAGCTCACCACTGTCTGAAATTTCAGTACCAGGGTACCACTACCACCCTCACACAGACAGATGTACATGCAGGCAAAACACCAATGCATATAAAATAAAAATAAGTAAATCATTAGAAAAAAATATAATCTAACTTTTAACTCATACTATTTTATAGCAAACTAGTGTAAAGGTTGTTTTAGAACAGGGATAGAGCCAGCCTGATCTACATAGTGAAGACCCTGTCTCAAAAAGCAAACAAGGAAACTAGAGAGATGATGGCTCAGCAGTGAAAAGCCATGCTGCTCT
This sequence comes from Grammomys surdaster, assembly GCF_004785775.1. Lineage (NCBI taxonomy): Eukaryota > Metazoa > Chordata > Mammalia > Rodentia > Muridae > Grammomys > Grammomys surdaster. The sequence goes on from NW_021620828.1 coordinate 3,967,535, forward strand.
TGCAGAGGATCAGAGGTCATTTCTGGTCCCCATGAGAAGTGGCTCACAACCCCTTGTTACTCCAGCTACAGGTCACCCCAATACCTTTTTGAGTACCAGCACGAGCACACACATACCCACACATAGGCTTGCACAAATGCATATAATTAGAACTAACAAAATGAAGAAAGAACCCTTACCAAAGGGAAAAATTCCGTTTTAGAACATTTTTATTTGGGGGTGATAGTTTCTTAAAGTGAATTACCAAGTCAGTGATAAAACCCTGTCACTGAGCATGCAGGTCTGGTTATAGTTTGCATTTAATGACTCACATTTAAAGGATTTACACAATTTTAACATTCTTAAATTTGTAGTGGTCTTTTAAAAAAAATTTTATATTCTTTTTATGTATATAGGTGTTTTGCCTCATGTACATTTATTCACTATTTGTGTGCAGTGCACAGAAGGCCAGAAGAGGGCATTGGGTGCCCTGGAAGTAGAATTATAGATGCTTGTGGACTACCATGTGAGTTCCAGGAATTGAAGCCAGGTACTCTGGATGAGCAGCTAGTGATTTCAACTGCTACGCTATCTCCCCATCATCTTGTATAAGTCTTCTGGAAAATACTGCTTCATTGACTTGTGCAGTCCTTCCATACGTTGCCATATTTCATTCAATAAAAATTTAAAATCCCATTCATTAACACCAACAACTACTAAGTATTGATTGATAAGATGTCAGCCTCACCAGGTAGCTAACAAAAGGTTTTCAAAATGCTAACATTTACTGACCACTCACATTCACACTGGCAGCAAACATTATCGGTGGTTGTGTTTGAAATGACAGGGTCATTTCTGTAATTGCTGAGAAAATATTGACCAGTGTTGAGCCATGAATTTCCATAGGTTGTCAGTTTGATGTTTTTAAGTGAAAATGATGTTCAGTGAGAAAAGCTCTATTCTTGACAGATTTTATAATTAAATCTGAATTGGTTACCAAGCTGTTCACTCTATTATCACTTCCGTAGATTCCTGTTAGTTGTTTTCTATAAGTACTTTACATATATTCTAGAATTTCAGTCTTCATCTAGATGAAATAAATCGATCTCCCAAATAATGATATAACACAAAAGGATCTTATCAAGCAGCTATTGAGTGGCACAGAGAACTGCTGCTAGGCATGTTGATGCTAGCCTTTGATCCTAGCCCTTGAGAGACAGACGGAGGTGAATGTCTGTGAGTTCTAAGCCAGACAGGGCTACATAGTAAGACCCTGCCAATAATAATAATAACAAACAATTATCATCATTATTTGTAAGTAATAAATAATTATAATATTATATAACACTGAAATAATAGATGATTGTTATAATAATGATTATTATTTCAAATAATGTTATATAGTTCATCTTGAGGCTGGTTCTAAAAGGCTTTATAATGTTTTCATTAAGAAACTGCTCTTGCATCCCTGAACACTAGGACAAATACTCCTACTGATGTTTTCTTACCACTTGTGAGTCAAGATTGACCTGACACTACTGGAACACTGAACAGCTTCTTCTTGAGACCTCACACTCATCTGTCCAATTGGCAGAGTCTGGGAGACAGGCCTATGAGAGAGAGAGTGAAAATGTGAGTTTTGGACTCACAGTGAGAAGGCAGAACTCACAGTGAATACTGCACATGAGGAGAAGGGGGCTTCAGAGACGATGAGCACAGGTGCACATAAGGGACGCTCAGCGTTATTAGTTGCTAAAGGAACGCAATCAAAGCTGTCATGGTGATCTCAGTGGAGTATGGCAAGAGCTCTGGGAATCGCAAGCAACTAGGCTCAGCTGCCTGTCACACCAATTACAGAGACACATGGTGGTGACAGGCAGAGAAGGATTAAGCAGTGTGGTTGTAGTAGGAGGTACAGATAAAGAGGCTCAGTGACTACAAGTCCATCACCAGGGTACTGATACGAACTTCAGTTTTATATAGAAGAAGTGTTTAAAAAGTATGACTAAGCAGGATTGGTCACTGTGTGGCCTGGTTGGTCCTTATCTCTGTGGTCTGGTTAAGCATTATCTGAGCTCTGCTTCCATATGACATTAGAAGTTCTCACTGTCTTTGAGGCACTGCTGTTCCTGGAATTCAAGATAATTACAGATTGAAAACCATGTCTGGAGACATTCAGTCACCCTTTCAGAGTCCAGAACAGAGCATCATGAAAGCTATGATAAGATACTTCTGTTTCTTGAACTGTTGGAGACAGGTTAGCTAGCCTTGGTCTTTAAACAGATATTTCTTTAATACTTAGCATAGGTAACACCGAGTTAAAGCATGTGATGGTGAAGTGTGCAGAGTAAGGGAGACAAATACAGATGAAGAGAGAGATGCCAGGCTTTTAATTGCCTTGGGAGCCCAAAGAATGAGTCAGTACTTGGTAGTAAAAGCACCTTCTAGGTACTTGTGACACTACTGATAACTTTTTTAAATATTAATTACATTCATCAAGATTCATTAAGTAAATTACTTAGCTAAACATTTTTAATTTATTTATTTTTCTTTGAAAGACAAGGTTTCTATGTAGCTCTGGCTGTCCTATATTATTTTATGTAGACCAGGCTTGCCTTGAACTCACAGGGATCCAACTGCCTCTGCTTCTTCATGAGGCACCATGCCTTCTAGGCTTTGACTTTTTTCAAAACCTACTTTAAGGATGGTTCCTAAATGCTTCAACCTCCCTTCCAGCCCACCACCCTCCAGAGGTAGGGGGAAAGAAAGGTTAATAGAAAATGGGGCTATGGGTCTGTTTAAAAATAGTTCTTTGGGGGCTGGAGAGATGGCTCAGTGGTTAAGAGCACTGACTGCACTTCCAGAGGTCCTGAGTTCAAATCCCAGCAACCACATGGTGTCTCACAGCCATCTGTAATGAGATCTGATGCCCTCTTCTGGTGTGTCTGAAGACAGCTACAGTGTATTCATATATAATAAATAAATCTTTAAAAAAGGGTGGTTCCAATCTTGATAGTCAGCAGTCCAGTCCACTCAGCAAACACAAATCAAATCAGTAGCACTGGCTCCATCTAGAAGAAACTTCGAGGCTCCGCCAGCTGATCAATTGGCAAGTCAGTGGAAGTAGCAAGAAGCATCTGGAATACTACCAGAAGTTCTTTGATGCATTTCTCTCTCCAAAGTCAAGAAAGCAATGAACCAATGCAAGAGTGTCATCAATGAAGACCAACATCAGAGGAGCCCAACGAAGATCAGCAAAGAGACACAAGGCAAAACAATGCAAAAGCATCTTCCACTGTCTGTTTGGCTATACTTATACTCTTTCCAAATATTACATGTCTTCTCAAGCTCCACTCCAGAAAAACATCACATGCCATTTTACCACACACTTCCAGAAAAACATCACATGTCTGCTCTCAGCAAAAGGTCCTCTCATAAGACAGTTTCCAGAAAAACACAAATGAGTCTCCAATGAAACCAGAAATTTCCACTTCAATGCTTAGCCTTCAAAATATATTTTTAAAGAAATATAAACTGGGTGTGCTGGCACAGGCTTGTAATCCTAACACAGTGAAGACTGGGTTGGGAAGATTCCAAGTTAAAGGTTAGCGTGAGCTATAGAAATATGCCTCTCTGAAAATTTTTGTTTTATACTGTGTGAATGACACCTCAATACATAATTTTTATGGTTTCTGTTTGCCACTGATACAGATGTTAACTGTAGTGATTTTTGACTGCCATTAGTTGA